>NW_027556180.1:154043783-154268783 GCF_003287225.1 Phascolarctos cinereus | reverse complement strand
CAACAATTCTAAAATGTGGAATTATTGAGTTGATTGGAAGAATGTTGGTGCTGGGAACAAAATGGTAATAAAAGGTTTTTAATAAGAAAATGATAAAATGGCATCTGAGATTCCAGTAGAGATATACATGTGGAAAAGTACAGCCAGCCATTGGAAATGAGGGCCTGGAATTAATGCTCAGGGTAAATATTTGGGAATATCAGTGACAATACAAAGTGACCCAGGACCAATGAAATGCCTTTCCCGAGGCAATGACAACTCACTCTGGACGTGACCCTAAGAGCTATCCATTAGTTATAATCAGAAACTTAGTTCCCATGTACCTTTTCACACAAAGAAAGCTGTAGGAATCAAAGAACCTGTGACTAGGTCCCAACTGTGAGTCAGAAAGGGCTCTGCCAATACACACAGGCCCCCAAAATGCTGACAAAATCACCACTTTCATATTTAATACCTTGTTTTCTCCACAAGACCAGTATGTGATTTTGACTGATGACATGGCCAGCACAGCGAAGTAAAGGGTGGGTGATTTTGTTTATACTGGTAAAGACCACTCAAGTCAGCATGAACTGCAAGTATTTCCTGTCACCCAGTTTTGGTAATGAGTCTTAGCAGCTTTTTTCATCAATCTCTGAGGAATGTTTTCAAATGCCTTCTAAACATCATGATGTATTTTTGTCAAAACAAAAAATCTACATCCCTCTCTGTTCCTGTAGTTACTATGTTTTGTTTTGTTTTCTTTTTTTTTTCCCTGAGTTTTATAACCAGGTCAGATGAAACATCCATCACTCTGAAATGGCTATGGGTCTAATTGATGTTAAGGTAGAAATCTAAAGCATTCTCCATCTATAACAGAGATGGAGAATGCTTTAGATTTCTCCATCTATAACAGAGAAAATAATTAAGTCAGTTTACTTAAATACCTCCTAAAAGATTTAATCCAGCATTGAAACTTCTCTTTGGCAATTTACATAAGATGTTGCTGAGGTTTTGTTTCCCGTGAATATCCTGTATGAAGAAAGCATTTGGAACAGCTGGAGTATATGTCAATCTTGTGAGCTTCAGCAAGATGACATTTTTTTCCCTATTGATTTATCTGAATTTCATTTCAGGAAAGTGCATTCATACTCAGTGCTTCAGCATTTCTCCACAACAACACACTTCCATTAAAAGGCCCAAAGCTGAACATTTTACTCAAAACATAATTAGCACAGTCTTCAAGTTAACAGGGGGAAAGATTAAATTCATAAGGAAAAATAAAATTCTTACCTGCATTCGAACAGATGGTATCTTGAGAATTCTTACACATCTGATTACTTTTTTTCTTTGTAAGGTTGCAATTAGTTGGATATTGGCAAGCTTCACCATACCATCCTTCATCACACTTACACTTGCCACAGTCACACTTTCCATGGCCTAGGAATTCAACAAAGTAGTATCCAATTAACATAATAACATAAATCAGGGAGAATAAACACTCTAAGGGTGCATGAGTACCAAACAGAAACAGCTCTGGTGGGTCTTTCTATTTACTGCTCCTAAGGCTTTCTATCAATACTGGGCAAAATGTTCCTTTCATATAGTTCATTTTAAATAAATTACTCTAAGTTAGCCAAAGTGAGTTTATCAAGAAACCTTAGGATATGTGGCAAAACAATAAGCCAATAATCTTTGCAGATTTTTCATCAAAAACTGAAATGTTTATTTATTTTATAGTATTTGTACAGCTAAATTCAAAGTCATATCTGTGTCTATTAAATATAGATAATAGTTGATATTAATTCTCAATATAAAAAAAAAGTATGCCCTGATACTATTCTTAATGTGGAATTCCTTTCATTCACCCTGCATGTGCTAAGTTCCTGGAATATAATAGGTGCTTAATGAATGCTTGTTGATAGGTTGTTAGTTGTCATTTAATTGCAGTTGGAAGAATGCTTTTTTTTCCCATGAAAGTCCCACTCTGATACTTCATCAAAGCATGGAGGTGGCTGTGTTCTTAAAGATTATGTTAGGGGAGGATGAGTTCTGATGCTGGAAAAGCTTTAAGTTGGAGTCCAGTGGTCCATGGTACATTAGTCTTCTTGAGACCAGCCTAGCTAAGTTTGGAGAAGCTCATCACTAGATTTACCCCTGGGGGTGGTGGTGGTGGTGGTGGTGGTGGTGGTGGGTGGGTGGCTGTGCGTGTATGTGTGTGTGTGTGTGTGTGTGTGTGTGTGTGTGTGTGTGTGTATTTTTTCCTTTTTGGCCAAAAAAACCTGTTGAAAACTATATGTTATAGAAAGATTGAGGATCAGTCATCTTATTAGAGTATGCATACTTCCTGCACCAACATAGATCATAAAGTATTGACATATTACAGATAAAACTAAAAGCTTTTTTTAAAACAGTAAATGTCTTTGCTTACAAATCAAAAGACTTCACTGATTTATTAAAGGTATTCTCCATTCTTTTCAAAGGAATGATCAAAAATTCATGATTCTTTTCCTAGGGAGTATCCAATGACCTTTCTTACAACTGTGGCTGTCACTTGAGTCCTTGCTTGGCTGAAGTTTTATTTCTCATAAACCAATCAACAGACAAGTACAAGCTGGGTACTATGAAAAACTGTGTCCAACTAAGTTGGGCCCCAGAAGTACATGGAAGAAAGGAAGGAAAAAAGCTTTTACTAAGTGCCTACTATACACCAAGCGCTGTTCTAAGTGCTTTACAAATATTATTTTTCTTGATCTCAATAACCCTGGGAGGTGCTATTATTATTCCCACTTTACATTTGAGGAAACTGAGGCAAAGAGGTTAAATGATTTGCCTATGGTCACACAGCTAGTAAATGTCTGAGGCTGGATTTGGAAGTCTGAGGTCCAGTACTGTATCCACTGTACCACCTAGCTGCCTCTGTCTCTTATCTTCAAGGAACTAATAATCCAATTGGGAACATGTGACAAAAAACATTAAACACTATAGTACTGTCATTAGCAATAGCAACAAACATTTTCTAGAATCATAGGATCAGAGATTGAGAGATGGAAGTGACTTCTGACATCATTTAGTCTGACCTCTTTGTTTTTTACAGATCAGAAAACAGACCCAGAAAGATTAAGTGACTTGCCCAAGGTTACACAGACAGTGGCAGGCAGGAGTCAAATTCCTATGACTCTAAGTTCAACACTCTTTGCATTAGAGACAGAAAGACAGAGACAGAAATACAAAGAGAGCCTACTATGTGTTTTGTGTAGCCACTGTGCTGACCCAAGTACAGCACTTTCTCCATTGCATCAAGATCTCTGTCTCTCTCTGTCTCTCTGTCTCTCTCTCTCTCTCTCTCTCTCTCTCTCTCTCTCTCTCTCTCTCTCTCCTTCTCCCCCCCCTTCTTCACCTTTGTCTCCTCCTCCTCTTCCCCTTCTTCCCTCTGTCTTTCTCATTTCCATCTCCATCACTCTTATTTCTCTGTTTTATTATGAATCAGAAGAGAGGTCTCATAATGTTGTGGATACAACTAATCTAGAATTGAGAGAGATAGAGACAGTCTATTATATGGAGACACTGCTAACCTGAATGATCGGTTGAGTACTATACAAAACTATGCCCAGCTAGGATGGGGACTATAGAGAATGTAAGTTCTGTAATAGACCAAAGAGAAGAGAGGTATCAGGACCACTAGAATACTCAAGGAAGGTTTCTTTGAAGTGGTAGGACTTAAGATGAGCCTTGGGGGATGAATGGAAGAATAGGATTTGCATAGCTGGAAGGGAAAGCAATTATTTTCTGAAAATTCTCTCTAAGATAGCTATGTATTCCCCCCACAAGGCATAGAGCCTTGCATGTAGCAGATTCAATTAAAAATATTAAGCACCTACTGTGTACCAGAATCTGTGGCTGGGGATACAAATAATAATAATAAAAAGAGATAGCACCTGCCCTCAAGGAGCTAACAATCTAACAGAGAAGGACAACACATAAAAGAAAGCTGAAAGGCAAGCTATCAGGTGGTAATCAGTATGGGGCCATGGTGTTCCTTGGTTCCATGAAGTCAAGCTGAGCTGCTGATGATAAATGGATTAACCTGGAATCTTTTAAGCCCTCCATAAAAGAAGGCTTTGGGAAGGATTTAATGCTTCACCCTTCAGTGAGAGGGGAGAGGCAACTAAAGGTGAGATGCAAAGATGTTGAGTATGAAAACCTGAGTCAATCTGCATGGAGATAAGATTTCAGGTGATCAGCTTATTCCAGTGTGTAATAAATGTCTATGGAATAGAACTGAATTCATAGAGCTACAGCTGATGTCTCATTAGTGCCAAAGAGAAAAAAAGCAGCGCTTCCTTCCTAGTGCTTTGCAAGCAATGAGTAATCAAAGATTGGATTGACTATATATAACATGAAAGTTGATTTCTTCCCTCCAAAGCCAATCACCTTTCATGATCTCACAAAGATGTCTGTCCCTATATTTAAAATAAACAGGCCATGGCACAACAGAGTCATGTCCTGTTTGGCAAACTGGGTACTCAGATGCACCATAGACAAATCTATCACGGAGTGATCCAGATTGATCAGCCAAGATAAATGGTTAAGATCTGTCACAGTCCATTAGTCTGGCCATAGACAGACACAGCATGAGTATGTGTTCCGCTCTGTCTCTCAGCAATGTTCTTCCATATGCCATATTCCGTGTAGCCAGCTCCTAATCGTACGGCATTTGTGGAATTAATTATCCTGTCCTAAATAGAAAGTATTGCATATGCCCTTATTGAAATTCATCTCATTTGAAGCAGACTACTCCTCCAAGTTGTTTATATCATTTTCAATTCCAGTCCTGCCCTCCAGAGTGCAAGCAATCCCCGCCAACTTGGTATCATCAACAAACATAAGTGCTCTCTCTACTCAACCATCCAATCTATTTATTAAAATGTTAAGCCAAATTCTTAGAGTGCCTAAACTCCTCTTGGTTGTAAATTAGCAATTTCGATGCTGTGTTAGTGCTTTCAGGACATTTAAATACAATATTTCTTTGGTATAATAACCAGGAGTAATCAGAGGTGAAACAGAAGGGTTACTTTAGTCATCACAATCAAACGGGGCTTCAAATTTAGTGAGTAAGGGATTATGACTACTCAACTCTGAGGATAAGCATTTCTGGGTCTTGTCTTAGTCAATTTCAACTCTGATCTTATATTACAGTTGGGATTTCTCCCTTAGAAAAAAAGTTTGCACAGGATTTGTTAAATTTATATTGCACATATTCAATGTGCACACATATTTGAATTGTGTCACATTTTTGGTTTTCTATTCTGTTTTTACATATTTTCATTTTAAAAAGATTTAGCCTATACTATTATAGTAGTTTCCTAACTGGTATCTCTGCCTCAAATCCCACCTCACTCTAAGCATTCCTCCATTCCACTGCCAAAGTGTTTTTTTTTGTTTATTTTGTTTGTTTGTTTTTAAGCAAAGGTCTGAGTGTCAACCCCTACTCAGTGAATTCCAAGGGCTCCCTATTAACTTCCAAGATCAAATATATGTCTTCTGATTGGCATTTAAAGCTCTTCCTAACGTAGCTCTTTTGTAGCTTTCCAGTCCTATTACACTTTAATAACCTCCACACCCTCTGTGCCCCAGCAACACAAGTCTACTTGCTGTTCACACGGCATGACCTTTCATCTCTCATCTCCGTGCCTTTGCTCTAGCTCTTACCTCTGTCTAGAATATTCTGTCCCCTCCCTCACCCTCCTCTTTTTAGATTCTCCATCTTTGAGATTCTGTTCAAATCCTACCTTCAGCTGGTAGCCTTTCCTGGTCCTCTTGGTTGCTAGGGCCTTTCCTACTCATATTATCTTCCCCCTACTCAAGTCAATCAAAACACATTTATTAAAAGCCTGGTATGTACCAGGCGTTGATGCTAAGTGCTAGTGTCATAAAGAAAGGCAAAAGAAAGTCTCTGCCCTCGAGGTACTTCCAGCTCACACAGAGAGACAGTATGCAAACAACTCTGAACAAACAAGCTATTTACAGAATAAATTGGAGTCAGTCAACAGAGGGAAGGCCTTGGATTAGGGGGATTGGGAAAGGCTTCCTACAGAAGGTAGGTCTTTAGCTGGAACTTGAAAGAAGACAGGAAAGTCAGGAGGTCTACATGAAGAGGTACAGAACTCTAGGCATGGGGTAAAGTCAATAAAAATGCTCAGAATTTGGAGATGGAGTGCTTTGTTCAAGGCATAACAAGGAGTCAAGTGTCACTGCATCACAATGTATATGGGTGGGGGTTAGGACTAAGGTTTAAGAAAAATGGAATGGTAGGAAGGGCCAATGTTATGAAGGACCTTGAATATCGAATATAGTGTATATCTTTTATGTGTCTAGCTTTTTACATATTACACCCCTCCCCCCCATTTGAGTTTAAGCTACTTGACAGCAGGGTCATTTTCATCTTTCTTTATATTCCTAAAGTTTAGGACACTGCCTCTTACAGTGTTTAATAAATGCTTGTTGACTAATTGATTAGATATGGGCCTTGAAATCTGAAAGTGGTTTAAAACTGAATCTTTGAGAGCCTCTGCAAATTAACAATGATGACAGAGTTTTGAGGGGCTTTTTTTTGTTTTTGCCACTTTTAAATATGTGTTCCTAAGAAGAGAAACAAAAATAACTTTTGCTCTGAAAGACAAGCTGATATAAAGAATAGGGCACTGGACTTGGAAAGAGATTCAGGAAAATGAAGATCAAATTCTATCTCAGATACTTACTAGGTATATGACCTTAGGCTAGTCACTTAAAGGTTTGGTATCTCAGTTTCTTCATATGTAAAATAAAGGGGTTGAGCACAATGGTGGTATGTGAGGTCTTATCCAACTCTAATCTAAAATCACATGATCCTATGGTAGGTTCTTGGAGTCCGAACATAAAAACATGGAAGACTACCAAGACTTCCTTTCAATTTGATATGAAGTAATGGCATTTCTCTCCTTAGAGCCTGTCCAAATAGACTAGAGGTTGGGAACCTTTTTACATGCTACTAAGCAATGCCTAGGTTTCTGTCAATAGTTTTAAATGTAGGAGAGGGGAAAGGTCAGAAAAGTAAATAAATAAAAGTTTGAGGGAGAGTGAACAAGAAGGGAGGGGAAGAAGAGAAATAATACCAAGGTAAATATGATGGTGGGTTCTACCAATAATAGCCCCATTGTCAGCCAGTAACATCAAGGACATAAATTGCCTACCTGATCTAGGCTTTATGTGGTTAGCTTCCCCTCTTCTATTATCATGTTGTATTAGACAGCAGTGATGTAATATAGAGGGTAACAGGTTCATAGTTAGAAAGTCATGATTTTGAATTCACTTTTGACACTGACCAGCTGAATGACATTAGCCAAAGAGTAATTTAACCTTGTAGGTGCCTCTATTAATTTTCTAGAACTTTTCTACTAAGTCACATGGAAAGAATTTCCATGTCAGGAGTTCCCCATACTGAGGAAATCACAAATCACAGATCTTTCTATGTATTTCCACATGAAATAGTGGTTAAAAACTTGATTGAAATTAAAGTTAGAATGCCCAGTCTTCTGCTATTCTGATGGGGGATCAGAACAAAATTAGGTACTAATGTGACTGAGTTCTATCATATAAATCCATGTAAAAGGTGATGTTAATAACTCATCTGAGGAAGCCAAGCATAACTCAGTTGCTGGTGGCTGCCCAGACCACTCCACACTATTAATAAAGTCAAACTCCAGCTTGAGTTTTCTTTTGTTGGTAACTTAATTTCCACAGGTATGAAACATGTACCTCAAAATGAACAATCCCATATACTTGAAAATAAGTGCTGACCTTCAAAGCCGAGCCAAATGAGTCAAGGCAAAAACTGAATGTCTACAAAGCCAAACATCCCCAAACCAATTTATTGGGTTGGGAGTGGGCCTGGGGGGGGGGATTTAACTGCTATTTTTTGTTGCTTCAGTGGTGGTCAGTGGTATTTGGTAGTCTTCACTGGCAAATGAAGATAAGCCCCTGTGGAGGGTAAAATGAAAATACCTTACTTTGATTTTTAAGAACACAAGGGCTTAGCTTAGCCAACCTTCCTCACTGCTTGCTTTCCAAGTGAGCTAATGACTTGATCTCTGCTGATAAAGGTCTGCAGCTTTGAAAAATGCCAGGGGAAAAATTTTTTTTGTGGTTCTTTAAATAAACAATATAACAATGTAGTTTCATAATCTCCTTTACTCAGGGCTAGAAGATGTGCAAAGTCACTAATCTCCCTCAGTCTGTAAAGATAAATGCTAATCAAAATAAATTAGTGCACTAAGGAGGAAAACATTTCTGGTCTTTAAATTAAAATAAACTGCTTTCACATGGAAAGAAAAATACTTTGTCAGGCTTGGTGCATTCTTTACCAATGGCCTTCTACAAAAATACACACACACACAAATGTACGTGTGTGTGTGTGTGTATAGACGTATATATATATATACGTCTATACACACACACACACACACACACACACACACACACACACATACATATATTTGGTCATCTCCACCCCTGCCAAAATAAAAAAATGATGGAAATAAAAAACAAAGCAGAGGATAAAGCTCTTTTTTTTTCCTGGCTGAGGGAAGCACATGTGCATTCTGTACTCAAATAAGCAACCTGAGATAATTTTACCATTGGATTTGCTACACTTTGGCTTCATGCCCTCCTAAGTCTGGAAAAGGTGAAAAATAATCCTCTGGGGATTTTTTTCAATGTATACACCTGTATATATATATTTAGAAAAGTAGTATCTATTTGCATCTTAGCAGAGATAAAGAGAACTTATCCTTATATGTATCTAGTAACTGAGTCTCCACATATACTATTCATTAGGCCATATGTCAAACACAAGGACTCAATCCTTGTCATTCAGTTAAATTTTATATTAAACATATCTGGCCCTAAAAATATTTATAAATTCAATTAGATATAACCATATTTCCACTATAGCAAAGGAATCAAGTTTTTAAGAAGGTTTCAATTCAATTTGTTTTCGGCCCTTTTTATAAGATTATCTTGGGTCTCTATGGCTGACACACAAAAGTGCCAAGGAAGTCAGGTTCACTAGTGTTATTCATTCTTGGAAGCCTGTCCATGGAAAAGGAAAGAAAGGAGGAAAAGAAAATAAAGCTCTAAAGTAAAGAAGTAAATTAATTTAGTCATTGTACTAAATTTTGCCATTGCTATCTCCATCACATCTTTCATATGTGTCCCCATCTTTCAATTTACACCAGCCACTACCCTAGTTCTGGTGCTCATCTCCTCTTGCCTGGATTATTGTAATAGCTTTTAAATTGGTCTCCTTGGCTCAAGCCTCTCCCCATTTTAATCCATTACCCCCATTAGCAGAAGTATCTTCTCTACAGCAAAATTCTGATCATATCACATGCCAACTCCATAGACTTTGAGGGTTTCCTATTTACTTCAGGATCAAATATAAACTCCTTTTTGGCATTCATCTCTCTTCAGTATCTAACTTAGTCTTACCTTTCCAATAATCTTACAAATTACTTTCCTCCATTAACTCTAATGCAGCCATACTGAGCAGCTCCTAGTTCCATATACATGTATCTCCAGACCTTGTCTCCATGACTAGAATATATTCCTTCCTCACAACAATCTCTTCAAATCCCTGGTTCCCTACAAAATTCAGAGCAATTACCATTTTCTTGATAAAAATCTACTAGAGCTCTCTCTGCCAAAATTGCCTTGTATCCATTTTATATGATACATATATGTGAATATATATGTGTGTGTGTGTGTATATGTATATATATACACACACACCCATATGCATATGCATATACTTACATATGTACATTAAAGTATTTAAGTTTTTGAGGGCAGCAGTTATTTCACCAGTGCTTATCATAGTGCCTGGAACAGAATAAGCATTTAATAAGGACTTGTTGATGGACTGATTAGTTAATTATCAAATGCCACAGTCTAATCCAAAGAATCAGCTTAGGAATCATGTTAACTCATTAAAAGGTGAGTCAGATCAAAGCTCTGCTACTAGCTAGCCATATGACCTTGGGCAAATAAAGTACTAGGTCCTTGTCCCTCAGTTTTCTCATTGTACAATGAGGAGATTGGAACAAATGACCTTCCCTCTCTACATGCTATCATTGTAACCACTAAACATAGTTCTAGGAAGAGGTAATAGACAAAAGAGTAAAAAATATGAACTGAAGGCGGATGACGTCAAAATCCCTAAAAGTCACATGGGCTAGAATCATAGAAAAACTTGAATGGAACTAATAGGTTGGGTAGCTTTTAAGACAAGTTGTCTAGCAATACTGGTTTGCAGGCTCCCTTTGGTATAATTTAACCCACTTTGACATCATAAAGATAATCTCTGATCCTGAATCTGAGCAATGGCCATACCATTCTTCTTCTGATATAGAAAGGGAAGAGTAAAAAATAAGTCAACTGCTTTTATCTGAGATGAAAGTAATTAAACCCTTCTGGGAGATTTTTCCAGGTGCCTTTCAAGTGATTCCCTACTTTAGTCAGGCCAGAATCTGCCTGGATAACAAAACAATCCCTTGTAGAGAGGTTATCCAGCTGTATATAGTCGGCTGTTAGAAAAGAGAGGAAGGTGGTTGAGAAAGTAATGGTCATAAGAAGGCCCAGCCTTTAGGCCCCACTCTGTCATTAAATATCTACGTGACCTTCAATAAATTCCATAATCTCTCTGGGTTTCAAGTTGCTCATCTATAAAAGTTAAAAGATTAGATGCTCTACGATTCTCTTCCAACACTGATATTCTGTTATTTCAAATTTGTTGTTGTTCATTCATTTCAGTCGTGTCCAACTCTCTGTGACTCCATTTGGGGTTTTCTCGGCAAAGGTTCTGGAGTGGTTTGGCATTTCCTTCTCCAGTTCATTTTACAGTTGAGGAAACTGAGGCAAACAGGGCTATGTGCCTTGCCCAAGGTCACCCAGCTAGTGAGTATCTGACGCTGCATTTGAACTCAGGTCTTCCTGACTCCAGGCCTTGCACCCCATTATTCCAAATTAGAGCCACCAAATTTTATGGATTGAATGTAGAATGCATGCTCCTTGAAGGCAGTAACCGCTTTCTCTTTGTATGTGCAGAGTCAAGCATTATATCTGGCCAGTACTTGTTACTTGTTTCTCATAAAAGGCATTTTTTAATCAAGTTGAACTGAACAACATATCACTTACTATTGTATAATTGTCAACATGCTCCATAAAAATTCTCTCAGAATTTACTTATTTTCACCAAAATCAGAATACAACTAAAAGTATTAAGATTAACTTGCTATTTAGTTCATGACTAAGTCAAACTGAATTGAAACAAAACAAAGGCTCGCATGAATCCTAAAGATCTTTTTAAAAATAATTTCAGTGAAATTTTCTAAATTTGTGAATATTAGCAAAAAAAAACCTCATGGTATTTCAAAGTAATGGCAAAAAGATTTGGAAATTTTAATTAAAATTCCAAGAAGCTGGAGGCTGATTTCTGGATGATGTGTAACAATATTAATGTCAACAAAGGCATTAAATAGGAAGACTTGCCAAAAAATATTTGCTATAGTCATGGAAGATATATTCAATATCACACATATATATGGGACTTAACTAGTGGTAGTATAGCCCAAAGGAGAGAGTTACAAAAAGGGAAGGTCAACATTGTCAAATGCTAGAGAGAGAGAAATTGATAAACCAGCTGTAAAATAAGCACTGGTCAGTTGGGAATGAAAAAAAATATTTGGTTTGAGTTTTGTCTGGTATTATGATTCCATTGTAAGAAGCTCTCTGCTTAGAATCTCCCTCTGACAATACAAGTCTGCAGCCATTTGGCAACTTATGGTCTTAGAGAGATGCCCACAGAGGATAAATGACTTGTCTCAAGTTACACAGTCAGGGTGAGAGATGGAGTTGGATTTTAGTACCATCCCATATTCCAAATAGTTCCCTATTATGTAGACCCCAATCTTTGAGTTTGTCTCTATGTTTTGTAGCAAATCTTGTTCTTAGCTGGGTGGAACAATGGATAGAGCACTGGACATGGAGCCAGGAAGACCTGAAGTTAGGAAGTCCTGAATTCCAATATGACCTCTAAACTTATGAGCTGTGTGAGTCTGGGCAAGCCACTTGATCTATGCCTGTGTCAGTTTCCACATTTGTAAATGAAAATAATAATGATAATAACGACACTTTCTACCTTTTTGTGAGGATAAAATGATTTGTAAAGTACTTTGCAAATCTTAAAGAGCTATATAAATGCTATTATTATTAATATCATTATTATTATTTACTATTCTTATTTAGGTGTATGTGAAGGACCTGGATTGCACTTGATGCCAACTGTACTGATTTCTTCACTTAATGTTCTAGTGGAGATTCTCTCTCTCTCTCTCTCTCTCTCTCTCTCTCTCTCTCTCTCTCTCTCTCTCTCTCTCTCTCTCTCTCTCTCCCTCTCTCTCTCTCTCTCTCTCTCTCTCCCTCTCTCTCTCTCTGTCCTCTCTCTCTCTCTCCCTCTCTCCCTCTCTCTCTCTCTCTCTCTCTCTCTCTTCTCTCTCTTCTCTCTCTCTCTCTCTCTCCCCCCCCCCCCGCTGTCTCTCTTCTTTCAATTTTATAATTGATAGGAAGAGATGAAGAGCATAGTATTATGGAGAGATCTAGTCTTGGGGTCAAGAAGACCTGGGTATTACTTCTAACTTACACTGGCTGTGTGATCCAGAGTAATGCCCTAGCAATTCTCTATGACACTTAAGTTTCAAGAGGAGGAGCTAATCTTCATCAGTAGAGGAGAATCTGGGAATCACCTATACCGATAAAATTACAGGTCCAATCCTGAGCTACTACTACATGCCAGATTGACTTATAGTTTACATTTTCATATAAAAAGAGAAAAATGGAGAGCTAAATTTTGGTAGTAGTTTTGAATTAGGGAACGTTCTGGCAAAGGAAATATACACATGCCCCTGGAGATATGGATCAGATGGTTCAAGATAAAGAAGGTCTATCACAGAACAGGAGGCAGATCCTGAGGTAAAGAATATGCTGAAAGTTAGACGAAGGAAAAGGGTCTTGGCAAGTTAAAATCATGGGACCGCAGAATCATAAAACTAGAGATGGAAGGCACCTTGGAGTCAATGTAGTCTACACCTCTCATTTTATATATGAGGAAACTGAGGCTAAAAGGGTTATGTGAATTGCCCATAATCATACAAGTAGTAAGGACAAGAGCTAGGATTTGAATCCAGGTCTTCCAACTGAAAACTTGTTGTTGGTTTTTTGTTTTGTTTTGTTTTGTTTTGTTTCATTTTACCATATGACCTTGACCTCCATAACTCCAAGCAATGGGCTGTGATACCAAGCAGGACAAATTTTGCTGGTCTTCCACAGCAGTGGGTTAGCTTCTCTGGCTTTCTTTGAGTTTCAGCTAAAGTCCCAGCTTCTGCATAAAGCCTCTCCCAGTCCTACTTAATCTTAGTGCCTTCCCACTGAGATTGTCTCCAATTTATCCTGCATTTATTTTTTTATACATGTCTTTTTCTCTTTTTTTGTCATTTTGTCTCCCCCATTAGACTGTGAGCTTCTTGAGAGCATGAACTCCTCCCCCCCATTTTTTTTTGTAACCACGGTGCTTAGCACAGTACCTGGCACATAGTAGGTGCTTAATAAATGATAGCTGATTGACTATTCTCCCATCTACATTTCTCATTCTCAATTTTCCACTTGGGTCATTTGGGGATCCCACTTTTTTTTTCCTTTTTTGGTGAGGCAATTGGGGTTAAGTGACTTGCCCAGGGTAATACAGCTACTAAGTGCCATGTGTCTGAGACTGGATTTGAACTCACCTCCTCCTGACTCCAAGGCCAGAGCTCTATCCACTGTGCAACCTAGCTGCCCCCCTGGGGATCCCACTTTTAAAACAAACAATCACATGCTACTAAGTTAGAAAGAAAATGGGCCTTGTTTTAAAGAAATCCCCATTTACAGCAAACTCTGCTAAAACATATTGATTCCAAAGAGTAAGGAAGGAATGTGCACACTGGCTTCTTTGCAACTGGAACTAAATAGCTGGTCTTGATACCAAGAATTCATAGGAATCTGACCATTTCTTGGAACCAATTCAACAATCTTTAGGCATCTTTAATTACTTGTCAATAGAAATAGAGAGCCAGGATTGAGTTGTAAATAAAATAACTAAAAAAAATTGTACTTTTGAAGTTTTCATTCTTATAATACTTCGCTCTCATAAAAGTCAAATTTATGAGTTCTTTTTGTTTGGTTGGGTTTTTTATGAATAGTACTTTTTGGCAACACTATTAGTTTCATTTGCATTTACACATTTCATTCCATTTCCTCTTATATTTTTATCAATTTATACCATAGAGTATATAGTATTATAGTGGATTGTATTACTGTAGATTTAAAATGTCTAATTTTTGTGCATCTATTCTGCGTATTTCTTGAACCTATAAAGCAATTGATTTTCCAAATGTTGAAAACCAAGTTGTTTACTCCAAACTAAAGCAGCACATAAATTCTTCCTATTTTGGATAACTTCTACTGTTTTCTCTTATAAAACATTTGTTTATGTTTAAAATAATTAGAGAATAGAAGAGTCTGCAATGTGAATCTGGGACCATACATCCATTCCCACAGAAAGTTAAGGAAAGATATTGGCTCACGTGTGGCTACCTTGCGATAATCTTCAGTTTTTGTGCCAGCAGAAGCAAGTGTCAGATGGAATGAGTCAAGCCCAGCTTGTGGGGAACATAGCCATTCCACACATGCATGAGCAATTACTGCTTGGACCATAACTAACTTTGCTAAAAACTGTCCTCCTAGCTCGCCAAACTCAGTCTGCTACAATGGTGGCAGAAAAAAAAAATTGCTTGCTGACAAAATTGCATGCTAGGACCAAGTAACTCACTCATTACAGGGTGACACTCAGGCAAGTGTGGGAGTGGAAGAGAAGAAGGTGGGAAGCTGAACATTTTTTTACAGCAGTTAAGCATGATAAATCTGTGAGCTGTTAATGAGATCAGCAAACAGCCATAAGAACTGTCCTCCTTTTCTGGACGTTTGCTTGGCTCAGCCAGACACACATTCTGTTCTTTAAAAGGAGACTACTGTCCTTAGCATGGAAAGATGTTTAGATATTTTTCCTCCTAGGGAAAAAACAAACGAATCCTTTCAGAAATGAGTTGCTTGAAATTAATACCGGGGCATATTATACTCTTAGTTCTGTATAATTCCTGTGATCTTTTCTCATTGAACGCTTTGCTATATTGATTAACGGGCACAGGTATCTAGCTACGAATGATAGATGGTGGAAATAACTTTCATTTTATTCCTTAGTCACTATTTTTGCAAATTTCCTCAAACTTACAATTTAGGAAATAGCACCTAGCAGACAGCCACACTACCACGAGTCATGTATTACCTTCAGTGTGCTGCATGGAATATCCTATTGCTTAGACTGGCTGTCTTCTACAATGGGTACCATGCCTCCACAAAGGATCACAGATTTAGAATTGGAAGGGACCTCAAAGGTTATCTAGGACACTTGAGCTGAGGACGGTAACAGAACTTGTCCAAGGGCACAGAAAAAGTAAACAGCAGAGCCAAGATGTGTCAGAGAATCTGAATAACAGAATTTGAGAGTCAGAAGGGACTTCAGAGATCACCTAGTCCAACCTAAACACAAAAGTAATTCCTACCACAACCTGACAAATCATTGTCTAGCCCCTTCTTGAAGACCTCCAGGGGAATGAACCCACAATTCTTGAGGCAGGCCATTTCACTTTCGCACAATTTAAATGATCCCTCTCTACCCAAATAACTCCAAGATTTAGTTACTCCTTTGCCCTTAAGATATCTCTATAGATGTATTATGGGAAGATGGAGGAGTAGGTCAGAAATTTCCAGGAAAACTTTATTATATATTTAAAAGGAATAGCAGGTTGTACATAATAGATTTGAAGTTTCATGTGCAATGTTTTTTTTAAATTATACTATGTTATGGAAATGCTTATTTTATTCCATAAATTAAAAATTAAATACATAAATAATTTTCAAAAAGACATCTCTAACTTGGTATTCAATAGATACCTCAAACTCATTTTATACAAAATGGATCAGTCCAAATGCCACTTCCTATATGAGGTTTACCCTGATACCTCCCAATTATTAATGCCTTCCTCTCCACTTTAAAATTACTCATTATTTATTTTGTATTCCCTTTTTTCAGTGTATGCTGTTTTCCCACTCCCAATAGAATGTAAGATCCTTGCAGTCAGCAGCTATTTGGTTTTTATCATTCTATTGTGAATAACAAATATAGTGCCTAAATCATAGTAGGTGCTTAATAAGTACTTGTTGAAAGATAGGCTACCTATTCCAATTTTGGATGTCTCTGACTGTTAGGTAAGTTTTTCTTCACAAACAACCTAAGCTTCTCTGCAACTTCCACTTACTCTTCTTGATATTGTAATATCGAGCCAATAATTTAATCCATTTTCTACATTATAGACCTTCAACAACTTCAAAGCAACTATCAGCACTCCATCAATATCCTTTCCTTCAGGCTAAACACAGCCATTTCCTTGAGCCAGTCCTTATATGTTATGGTCTTAATTCTCTCACCATCCTTTTAGCCCTCCTCTGAATAGAATCCAACTCAACAATATCATACCCTAAGGTAAATAATATAATACTATCATAATCAATATATAGTATTATATACTATATAACACTAACATATTTAATATATTGTAAAATACATAATACTAATATAATATATAATTATAAGTATACCTATAACATATATTATAAATAATAATATAATACTTCAGATATGATCTGATCAAAATAAGGCACATTATTACTATAACATCCCTTACTTTGGGAAACCAACAACCTTTAAATATAACATTTTAATTTTTTCCCCAATTACATCTTAAAACACTTTTAAAGCTTTTCTTTAAAGTTTTGAGTTCCAAATTCTATCCCTCCCTCCCTCCCCTACCTTTCTCCTTCCCTGACATCATAAACAATTCAATATAGTTTTATATGTAATTTCCCCTATATTCAAGTCAGCTTTTTGGGTTGCCATGTAATACTGTTGATTAATATTGTTCTTATCCATAAAAATAGGAAGAACAAAAAATTTTAAAACTCTTCAGAAATTTTCATACCACTATATCAATCAACAAACATTTATTAAACACTTAACTATGTACCAGGCACTGTGCTAAGCTCCAGAGATCCAAAAAGAGGCAAAATATAGTCTCTGCCCTCAAGAAGCTTATAATCTAATGGGGGAAAAAACAAACATATACAAACAAGCGATATACAGGATAAATAGGAAATAATTAGCAGAGGTAAGTCACTAGAATTAAGAGGGGTTGGCAAAGGCATCCTCTAGAAAACAGAATTTTAGTGGGGACTTGCACAAATACAGGGAAATTAGTAGGTGGAGATAAGGGAGAGCATTCTAGATATGGATAGGCAGAGAAAACGTCCAGAGCCCAAAACGGGCGTGTCTTGTTTGTGGAACATCAAGGAAGCCAACATCCCTGGATTGAAGAACATGTGGCAGGCAATAAGATATATGAACATCAGAAAGATGGGAGGGGGTCAGGTTATGAAATATTTTGAACATGAAACAGAAGATTTTGTATTTGATCCTAGAGGCTATAAGAAACCACTGGAGTTTATTAAGTAGGGAGGTGACATGGTTGGACCAGAGCTTAAGAAAAATGACTTTGGTGGTTGAATGGAGGATGGATTGGTGCAAGGAGAGATTTGAGACAGACTGAACTATCAACAGACTATTGCAACAGTACAGACATGAGATGCTAAGAGTATACAAGGGTGGTACAGTGTCAGAGGAGAGAAAGGGACATATATCAGAGATGTTACAGAGGTGAAATTGATAGGCCATGGCAACAGATTAAATATAGGGGGCAAGAGAGTGAAGAGTACAAGATAACTCCTAGTTTGTGAGCCTGAGAAATGGAAAGATGGTGTTGCCCTCTATAATACTAGGAAAGGTAGAAGGTAGGGGTTTGAGGGGGAATGAGTTTTATTTTGGATATGTTGAGTTTAAGATGTCTATTGCACATCTAATTTGAGATGTTTGAAAGACAGTTGGAAATGATAGATTGGAGTTAAACAGAAAGGTTGGGGTAGGATAGGTAGATTTGAGAATTGTCAGCATAGACATGGTAGTTAAATCCATAGAGCTTACGAGATTATCAAGTGAAGTAGTGTAGATGGAGAAGAGAAGAGGGCCCCAAGATAGAACCACGTGACACCTCTACAGTTGGAGGGAGTAATCTGGATGAGGATCCTGCAAAAGCAACTGAGAAGGAATAGTCAGATCCTGGTTCCAAGAACCAGCAGAGTGGTGTCCCAAATACACAAAGAGAAAAGAACATTAAGGAGGAGAGGGTGATCAACAGTGTCAAAAGTTGCAGCAAGGTAAAAGAGAATGAGTATTGAGAAAATGCCATTGGATTTGGCAACAAGGAGACCATAAATTGGGCAACTTTGGAAAGTACATGTTAAGTGGATGGTCAGAAGCAGGATTGGAAGTTGTAAAGAAGAAATAAAAATTGAATATAAAATTTATCAGAAAGAATGAGGTAATGTGTGGATAAATGAAATTGACACAAAGAGAAGTGGACTGTTTGACTTTTGGTTACTTTTCATCCATGTACCATATTTTCTTTTCCCCTCCCCCTTTCTCTCTCTCTCTCTCTCTCTCTCTCTCTCTCTCTCTCTCTCTCTCTCTCTCTCTCTCTCTCTCTCTCTCTCTCTCTCTCTCCTCTCATATCTTTAGTTTTACTCTACCTAAATTTCCCCCTGTCAGCTGAAGTCGAGTCAGGAAGACACGAGTTCCAATCCTGTCTCAAACACTTACTAGCTACCCCTATCTCTCTCAATTTCACCATCTGTTAAATTGAGATAAGAGCATCTACTTCCAGGGCTGTTTTAAGGAGTGATGTGATAACATTTGTAAAAGGATTTGTAAAGCTTAAAGGGCTATATGAAGCAAGCTATTACTTTTATAATTTCTCCCCTCTCCCCATCCTAAATAACAGGCTTTTTTTTTAAAGGAAGACAAAGATGAAGAAGAGGGAAAATATAGCAAAACTTATCAATAATAAAAACCACTTGGAAAACTGAAAAACAGTCTGGCAAAAATTAGGCTTAGACTAACACCTCACACCACACATCATGATACATTCAAAATAGATATGTAACTTTAATACTAAAGATCATATTATTTTTTAAAAATTAGAATTGAAGCAGATGATATATTTCTCAAAGATATGGGTAGGAGATGTATTCTTACCCAAACAAGGAATACAGAAAATCACAAAAGATAAAATAGATAACTTTGATTATGTGAAACCGAAAGGCTTTTCACAGACAAAATTAAGGTATCTATGATAAGAAGGAAAGCAGTTGAGTCAATATCTTTCTTTAAATTTTTATCAAATCTCTCTAATAAGGGCTTAGTATCCAAGACATATAAACAACATATACATATCAAACCATAACCCATTAAATAAGTAATGAAAGGATATGAACAGGTATTAAAAGAATTGCAAAGTATTAACAGCCACATAAAAGAATCATCTGAATCACTGATAATAATAGGAATGCAATTCATAAGAAACCTAAGGCTTTACCTCAAATTCTGGAACCTGGCAAATATGATAAAATATGGGAATAGTCAAACTAGATGGATAATGGGAGGATAGGCACATTAATTAATGCATTGTTGGTGGAACTATGCTTTAATACAACTATTTATTTAACAAAGTAATTCACAATTATTCAATAAAGTGCCAAAAATGTACATATTCTTTGACCCAAAGATTCCATGATGCTGCTTATATCCTAAGGTGGTCATTGATAAAAAGAAAGTCTTCATATGTACAAAAATACTTGTAGAAAAACTTTTTTATGATAGCAAAGAATTAGAAACAAAGTAGAGGGCCATTAAGTGGGAAATAAGTAAAGAAATCGTGGTACACAAATGTAATAAAATATCACTGACTTGTAAGAAATGTGATGAATGCAGAGGACCACGGAAAGATCTACATGAACTAATGCAGAATGTAAGTAGAGGCACAAAGACAATATATACAGTGACTACAACAATATAAACAGAAGCCACACACACACAA
The DNA here is from genome assembly GCF_003287225.1 of Phascolarctos cinereus. Classification (NCBI taxonomy): domain Eukaryota; kingdom Metazoa; phylum Chordata; class Mammalia; order Diprotodontia; family Phascolarctidae; genus Phascolarctos; species Phascolarctos cinereus. Next base: position 154,248,576 of record NW_027556180.1, on the reverse strand, counting down.
ACAAAATCAAAAGTGAATGTTGCAAAATTATTTTTTTAAAAAACTCACAAGCTCTGCTAGTAAGAAGAGACATAATACGATACTCTTATCCCCCCAGTTTACAGAGGTGGGAAGTTTATTCCATTAACTTTGGCTCCTAGCACCAGCAACTTTTGAGTATGCAGGAGTAGCCCCTGCCATATTCTAGTGTCCTTTCCTTGAGGCCTAGTGAAACTTACCATCCTAATTCCCTCAATTCTTTATTTCTTGGGCTAGGCTGAGTCGGTACTTACCATGTTTCGAAGGCTTGGGAGAGGATGAAGGGGTGTTAGTAGTAGAATTCCTATTACCTTGTGGTTTCCTCAGGCAGAGCCCAATCCCTTCCTCCTCTCCCTTCTCTGTCTCTAAGTTTCTAGGAAAAGCTGAGGCTCACTAATTATTGAAGAATTCTGGGTAAGAACAGGAACAGGTGCGCTGGTAGAGATGATTAATAGTAGGGAAATTGCTAGATACCAGAACACAACTAAGTGGATTGGATTGTGGTCCATGAGTTCTGAGGCCAGACTGGAGGGAACAGGGTGTTAAGTGACTGCTAGGGATTAGTGTTCTGCGCTGTTGATTTATAAGGGTGAGAGTTTGTTGAGCTTCTTGCCTTCTCATCCTATGAAAAGCTATAATTGCTCAAATTATGGAAAATATTACTCTTCATTTTTGTTGTTGGTAGTGGTGGTGGTGCTTTTTCTTTCTGAGTTAAAGGGTATTGGAAAAAATGTCTAGGCCTTCATCTTGGTCATGTGACTAGGAATTTTTCCAAGCTGCTTCTTTTTAACCTTTGTTTTTATGTTTAATTTTGTTTGTGGTTAAATCAAAACAGAAGTAAAGAAGCTACAGAAATAACAGGGTTTTTTCCACCTCTGGCAATGAGAGGTTACAAAATTATTATTTTGTTATAAAATGGTTTAAACATTCATAATTTAAATGTAAACATGCATGCATATATGACTTTATTGAGCAACACATCTACAAATTATAGTCTTGGATGGTACCCTTGAAGCCCTGGGAGGTTCAATGATACATAGATTGACACAATGAATAGTTGTCAAGAATCAGGACATAAAGCCAAATCTTTCTAGCTCATCTATGCATTATGCTGTGCTCTGAGTCTGTGTGTGCAGGCTTTATAGTTTTTAGAAACTTAGGTGGTCTAGAAATTCTCAGAGAAAGTAATCATTCTTGAGTCATTAAAAGAACCCCAGTGAACAAATATTTAAGATGTTCGGTTATTTTGTATGAAGAGCAGGTCTTTGGCCTTAGTGATTCATTTAGCAATGTTGTTACAGAATCTCATTACTGCTGCTACCTGAATGTTCCTTTCATTGAAGAGAACATGTTGTAACTTAGAAGCTCCTAGCACATAGATTTATGTGTTGCTATTCTAATGTGGCTGATAGAATTAAGACTTTCAGCTGGTTAGAGATTCCTGGAATATAGAACCTATGCTCATATAATTATATGGTAATTCTCAGTAAGCACTGTTAGCAATTGGACTCAGAGTGGTAAGACAAAGACTTAAAGTCTTCTTACTTATACCATGAGCCATTACCTAAGACATTAAATGCAGCCTGTGAAATCAATTTTGGCTATTAATGCCAATAAAATTTAATTCCAGCTCTGTTTAGAATTTGAATGGGTTATCATATACTACGTCTAGTTTTATTGGAAAATACCATATTACAGTGACATAAGAAAAGACTGGGTGTTATGCTGACAGATGTGTTAATATGTCTAATATGAAAACTTAAAAATCTGCCTTCAGTTCACTAGAACAACACAACAGTTAAAATTTAGATTTGTCACTTTATTTCTTAAGCTTCATTTTTTTAATGAACAGCATTTATTTTTTCTTTATCCCACACGCTCATTTAATGATGATGATGATGTTGATGATGATAACAATAGTAGTTAACATTTATATAACACTATGTGCCAGATACTGTGATAAGTGTTTTATACTTATTATTGCATTTTATCCTCACAACAACCCCTAGGATGTACATGCTCTTGTTATTCTCATTTTAAAGGTAAGAAAACTGAAGTTTAAGTAACTTGCCTAGGGTCACATAGCTAGTAAGTGTCCAGGCACAGCACTCTATCCATTGTGCCACCTATGAAAAAAAATGAAAAACCAAATGTTCATAAAAATATAGCTAAGCCAAAAAAATCATACATTGGCCATGTCTAAAAATTTATGTTTCATTCTTTATCTTGAGTCTATCACTTTTCTGTCAAGAGGTGAGTAGGACACTTATTTAGTGCTCTTCTGGAACTATGGCTTCGTAATTGCATTTATCAGAATTCTTAATTCTTTCAAAATTGGCTTTACAGTATTGTTATTGCATGAATATAATAAATAAATAATAAATAAAAAATAATAAACAGCTAAGTGGTACATTGGATAGAGCGCCAAGCCTGGAGTCTGAAAGGACTGCATTCAAATCCTGCTTGAGACCCTTACTAGTTGTGTGACCCTAGGCAAGTTGCTTACCTCTGTTTCCCTCAGTTTCCTCATATATAAAATGAGCTGGAGAAGGAAACGACAAACCCTGCAGTATCTTTGCCAAGAAAACCCAAAACTGGTCACAAATACTTGGACGTGACTGAAATGACTCAAAAGCAGTAACTCACAGGTTTGTTATAAGGATCAAAAGAATTAATACATGTAATGCATTTTATAAACTTTAAAGCATTATATAAACGCCAGTAGTAGTAATAATGATAATCAAATTGCATCAATTCATACATCCTCCCAGGTGAACGTAGTTTCCCAAATTCAAAACTCAATGGAACATGATGAAAATCTGGGAACGCACTATTTCTACCATGACACAGGGAAGAGGTGTATAGAATTCAGTCATCCTAACTCATCTGAAGTTTAAGGGCTAAATATTTTCCTTTAAGAATGGTGAGTCACCATTGTCTCACTGCTACCTAAATGGCTGCATTTTCAGTGCTTGTAAGACAGAATTGTGAGGTTCACGAGTCTGACTAACCAATAAGAAACCATTTGGACTAGAGCTGAGGCATATTCTTCTTAGCAATCTCACTCATTAAGGTAGTGCAACTTCACTAAAAGTAGAAATGTGGTGGAGTTTCAATAGGAGGCAGCAAAGAAGTTAAACTCTCTCAATCAATCATTCAATCCTAAAGCATTTATTAAATGTCTGGTATGTCCAGGAATTGGGAACACAAATAAAAAAAATGAAATAGAGTACACTTGCATTCTACTGGGGAAAATATATACATAAGCATATGCAGAATAAATATGAAGTGAATATAGATATTTACAAAGCAGTTAAAAAAAAAAAGAAGGAAGTTTGAGAGGGAGGGCACTAACATCTAGGAGAGAGGTCCTAGGCTCTGAGGAGAACAGATATTGGGCAGATATTGAGTAGTGGTGGCAAGAATAATAATAATATCCACTAGGTGACACTGTGAATAGAATGCAGGGCCTGAAGTCTCTTGACTTCAGACTCATCTTCCTGAGTTCAAATATGGCCTCAGATACTTACTAGCTGTGTGACCCTGGGCCAGTCACTTAATCCTGTTTGCCTCAGTTTCCTCAATCTGTCTAATGAGCTAAAAAAGGAAATGGCAAGCCATTCCAGTAATTTGCCAAGAAAACTCCAAATGGGGAAATGAAGAGTTAGACATAACTGAAATGACTGAACAAAAACAATATTAAATGTATTTTTATTAAATACTAATATTCAAATAGTAATATTTAATAATGGTGATAATAATTTCAGCTTGCATTTGTATGGTGCTTAAAAGCTTGCAGATTTCTTTACAAATATTACCTCATTTTATCCTCACAACAATCCTGGGAGGTAGGTGCTATTATCTCTCTTTTAGAGTAGATGAAATTGATTAATTATCATTTAGAAGAGCCTGAGACTGGATTTGAAGTCAGCTTTTCCTGACTCTTTGTCCAGTACTTTACTGAGCCAACTGGCCAAAACAAGATAAAACACACGCGTGCACGCACGCGCGCGCACACACACACACACACACACACACACACACACCATGGGAAATGCAGCTAAGAAACAGGAAAACATGATAGAAGTCAAGGCCAAAATCATGCCTTAAACAACAATACAGAAGCATTAGCATCCCACATTGCCCCTTAACTTCCCAGACATCCTAATTCAGGATACCACTTGCACCTGTCCTTTCTGATGGAGAAGGCCTTATTGCTTTGCGCTCACCCCGCATACGACTTTGTTGCCAAGTCTTGTCATTTCTAACTTCACATTTATCGTCTATGTCCTCTTCTCTCCATTCCCCCAGCTACAAGTTATTGCAGGCCCTCATCAATAGCCTGCTATTTGTTCTACCTTTTAATTTCCTTCCCACTCTAACTTATTTTTCCACTTAAATGCCAAACTAACATTCCATCTCCCAATGCCATAGAATTTCACCGGCTTTTCTCCATTCCTAGAATACTCTTTCTCTACACCTCTTTCTCTTAGATTTCTGTGGCTTCCTTTAAGACTCAATATAAGGGCAGATAGGTGGCATAGTGCATAGAGCACCAGCCTTTAAGTCAGGGGGACCTGAGTTCAAATCTGGCCTCAGACCAAACACTTGACATGTACTAGCTGTGTGACCTTGGGCAAGTCATTTAACCCCAATTGCCTTAAAAAAAACAACAACAGCAAAAATACTCAATATAAATTCAACCCTATGCAACAGGCCTTTGCCAATCCTCCCACTTTTGGTTCCTTCCCTTTCTAATCACCCCCCATCTATATTAGTGTAATGGCCTTTGAGTGGCAGTTTACAATATATGTAGTCTGCATATACTATGAAGTTGTTTGACATTGTCTTCTCCATTATAACATGTCTCCTTGAGCACAGGGTTCATATTTTGTTTTGCTTTGCTTCCTTTATGGCCCCAATGCTTAGCATAGTGCTGGGAATATCACAAGCATTTAATTAATGTCAAGTTGTTGAGTAAACTTTCTGTCTGTGCTCTGTTTTGGACTTACTGTCCAGTTACCTCAGGACTTTGCTTTTTGATCCCAGGGTGCTATTTTTCCTAGGTAAATATTTGGATTTTATTAGAGGCTTTCTGGAGACAATACCTGAACCCATGGAGGTGATCCTTACAGTAGGAGTTACCAATGTCAATGGGGAAGATATATGATAGTAATGATGGTTCATGTTTATGTAGCACTTTTTTCATTGCAACTCAGTAAAGTAGTTGCAAATAATATTATCCTTATCTTAGGAATAAGGAAAATGAGAATATAAGACAGGGACTTTCTCACCCAGGATCACATAACTAAGAAGTGGCAGAGCTCGGACAAAGGCCATGTCTCCAAATTCCAGGCACAGCACTCCTCTCCCAGTATTATGTTGCCTTTTAAATGGATCTTACAAGACCAAAACTATCCTAAAAGGAGAAGGACATTTTTGAGATTCTTGGAATGCTGACCAACCTCCATCAGGGGCTAAGAAAAGGGAAGCAGCATCCTGGGAAAATGAGTTTTGATTTTGTATCACCCTGTGCTAAACAAGTCAGAACCCCTACAGAAATGTAGAATCAATTTACCACTCTAGCTACCTCTTAACTCTCTAGGGTCAACCTTAGACCAGGGCTGACCTCTGCAACAGTTGACTTCAGCTTAATGGGGTGCTTCTAGAGGTCTCTGAAAGTGCCTATAGGATCCCCTGGATGGATATTTACCTGCTTCATAAAACTGTGAATCAATTTGTAAATCTCAAATTCCTTCCTATGCAAGTGTATTATTTTTAGTGGCATATTTTGTTTTTTTCTTTCTTTTTTTCTGACAGAACTCAGACAGAAACGGTTCTGGGACACATTGTCATTTTATGCTTAATTTTTGGTCAGTTGTTGCACAAGTAAATAAAAATTGTTTTACTTATTCATTGTAATTGAATAAAAATGTTAAGCTGTAGGCTCATCTCTTGAAGACTCTAAGTATCTTCAGGATAGTTTTATTAGTTGAAAGTCTGATCAGGATATGTTTTACTTCCTGTTTCCTCAGAGTTTTGTTTTCTTCTCTACATCTCTATAGCTTTTTGTTCAATATAGCATAGCAGTTATAAATGTTCCATGTCATGACATCTCTTTAAAATATTATTCTAAAATTTTGGTGGATCAATGTTAAGTAGAGTCAAATTCAAGCACACATTTTGTCTTTCATAATTGTCTGGTCTCCACATTTTCAGGCTCATTTGAACACAATAATGCTTTAGAATTAAAGAAGGGAGGTGCTGAAAATACTGCTTCACAACTTTTGCTTTGGGTTTCTTACCTCAAGTCTCTGCTTATTAGAAATTCATATTTATTTTAAATAGGGTATTGACTAGCCCTTCAAAATTCTTTGAATGAGGTATGATTATTGCATTTATTTGTGTTTAGGTTAATTTCCCCCTTCACCCGAGAGGAAACTAGCTCATTTTCTTCATCATTTAGAGTAATTCTGGCTGTGCTTCAGAATGGAAAAATGGCCAAAGTGGTAACATTGGTAATCACCTCTGCCTCCCTGACCCCAGATTTGTTCAAAGCACATATTGGGTATCACCTTCTAATATAGTCTTTCTTTATCCCTTCAATTGCTAGTGTTCTCAATCATTTTCAGTTATTGTGAAGGATTTTGTATATTTTATTTTTAACTCCTCTGTATCTATGTTTTAATTATATCCTTCCCTTTCCTACCCCACCCCCTAGCTTCTTGAGAATAGTGACTTTTGTTTTTAATCGTTTTATCTCCAATTTCTAGCCAATGGCATAGACATAGTACATTCTTAATAAATGCCTGACAAATTGAATGGGATGCATATGAGAAACTTTGCAAAACAAACTATCTTTTAGCGAAAATTGCTAATTTATGTTGAAAGGGCTATCCTCACTGTTTTATGCCCCTCTCCTATCTGCAAATCACTCAGCTTTAAATCGTGGTAAAAACAAATGAACACATCAGCCGCCATGGAAATTTTTCATTTGTTTGCTGTCTGTAGCTTTGCAAGCCGGAGGTTTATAAACTCCATGGAGATTACCTGCGCTTGTTTGGGAACATTTCCACTTCCTGGTTTACTTTTCAGTCTGTGGCAGTTCAGTTCAATCATTTATGACTTGTCCCTTGTCACCTGGACCCAGTACTTAAACCATTGTCTAGGTTTATGTGTTTTCTAATATATTCTTTTTTGGTATTGCTGGGGAATATTAGTGTTTCTGAGGAGCTAGAAATGATAGAGGAAGAGCGCAATGTTGCCCTTTTGTGAAGTGCCTTAGAAAGTGGAGATCCACTCCAAAGGTAGTAGTTTTAAATCATCTGGGTTGTAAAAGATTTTTCAACTCTTCATCTCATGCCTTGTTTGCACCCTTGTTTCTTGTATAAATGAAGTTCAGAGTGTTATTTACTGAGGAAGATGTGTCCAATTGTTACTGAGGAAATGAATCAGTCCATCAGTATCAGAAGTGTGTGGCAGAGAATATTGGGTATGAAAAAAAAAAAAAATATATATATATATATATATATATATATATATATATATATATATATATATATCCTTAGTGAATCTTTCCCTATAGCTTTCAATTTCTCCTTTCTATCTACTGACCCAGTTTTATTTTTAAGGGCATCTATCACAGCTTCATTTTCTTTTTTTTTTCCACCGTGCCCGAGAAGTGATTTTTGGATTTTGTAAAATACTCCATGAGTCATCAGGAAGCTGATAACTTAAATACTAATGAGCCCAAGTCTGCCCCGCCATGCCAGCTGCTGCTCCTATTATTTTTTTTTCCCTGATGACTGATTTTGTATTCTAGAAAGTGGTCCTGACTTGAAGTCCTTTCACCTGCCTATAGGAGAATGATTTCATTCTAGTCAATCAATTCAATCAACTGGTCAGCCAGCTTTCATCAGCACCCAATGCTGGTAAAAGTTCAGTAGGGAGTAAACAAAGTTAATAGATGAACAAGGCTTTCTCTGTTAGGAGAATTTAATTGAATATTTTTTTCTTTAGAATACAGGAAAACAAATCCTGCTTGCTCACTTAGTTTGGGTCATGTAATAGATTTTAGGATTTTGTTAGTTTCCTAAGATAGTGAAGACAGAGATATATAGCTATAGATGTACATATAAATGCAAATGTAGTTTATTCTTTTGACTCAAATAATACAGGGAATAAAACTGCATTTAGAACACTTTTGGATCCTGGCAAATTCATAGGTATTAGCGTTTCAGCCATTGCATGACTGTCTGACCAGGAAAAAAGAAATCTAGATGTTGCTTCAAAAACCTCCTTTCAGACTTTTTTGAAAGCATTCTATGAGTACTACCCATGGAAAAAAAACCCAAGAAGAATGTGTTTCATTGATTAATAGAATGAAAGGTTTGTAGGATTCTGCCTTGTTTCCAAGAAAACTTTTCTTTTTGGAGGGAAGAAACAATGGAATGGATTAGAAAGGCATATAATACAGAATACTGATTCTGAATCACTGGGTACACAGTTTGCTTTTGTGTAGAATTTTGATTGAATTAAACTTCTTCCTATTGATTTCAGAGTATAACATGCAGAGGAAATCAACATTTTTGCACGTGGACTCTCAGTGTGGGCCAGTTTGCTCTGTGTTCTGATGCAGTTATCTATAACGTTCATAAGACTCATGTAGACATCCACCCTTTATTTTTTCAATTAATTCATTTATTTTTAGTTTTCAACATTCACTTCCATAAGCTTTTGAGTTTTAAAAATTCTCCCCCTCCCTCCTTCCCCTCCCCAAGATGGTGTGCAATTTGATATAGGCTCTACAAATACATTCATATTAAACCTATTTTCACATTAGTCATGTTGTAAAAAAGAATTAGAAACAATGGGAGGAACCACAAGAAAGAATTAAAAAACAACCACCAAAAAAAAGAAAAAACTGAGGGCAAATAGTATGCTTTGATCTGCATTCAGACTCTGTAGTTCTTTAGGTGTGGATAGCATTTTACATCCTGAGTCTTTTGGAGTTGCCTTAGATCCTTGAATTGCTGAAAGGAGCTAAGTCTATCAAAGTTAGTCATTGCGCAATGTGGCTGTTACTGTGTACAATGTTCTCCTGGTTCTCCTCACTTTATTTTTGTCTGTTTTGTTTTGTTTTGTTTTTAGGCATTTGGGGTTAAGTTACTTGCCCAGGGTCACACAGCTAGTAAGTGTGAAGTGTTTGGTCTGAGGCCAGATTTGAACTCAGGTCCTCCTGACTTCAGGACCGGTGCTCTATCCACTGCGCCACCTAGCTGCCCCGGTTCTGCTCACTTTACTCAGCACCAGTTCATATACATTTTTCCAGGTTTTTCTGAAGTCTACCTGCTCATCATTTCTTATAGCACAATAGTATTCCATTACATTCATATAACACAACTTGTTCAGCCATTCCCAGTTGATGGGCATCTCCTCAATTTCCAATTCTTGCCCACCACATAAAGAACTACTATAAATATTTTTGTATATGTGGGTATATCCACCCTTCACGATAAAATCCCCTGAGCAAATGACTTTCAGTTGCATTAGTGATGCTCTGTTCCTGTGACTTCACTCAGGACAATGACATATCTCTACCTATGGAGAAAATAATGAATTGGAAGCCCCTGTGCAGACTGGAAAGATGAGAGAAGGATCATAACTTGAATGTTGCAGTTCAAATATCTTTCACCCTACCCTCAATATATATCCAAATGTGTGAGATCAGGATGATTATTAAATGAGACACCTTGTAAAATCAAGAATATTATACACAATGAGTAGTTTCATAATGAAGAATAGAATTGGCTTCATTCTGTGCAAGGGAGAACTTATACGGCCCACAGTCATGGAATGGAATTGTGAATGGGGGTTAGGAGAGGCAGGAGATATTGTTGATTTCAGAGAAGATAGAAGCTGCTTCTCAGAAATTAATAAATATGTGGTAGGTTTGTCCATACAAAGGACAAACAGGAATTTGTATATAAATAATTACAGGATCCAAATGAGCCTTATTTCCCCTGGATGGAGGGGGTGGGGAGAAAGAGGAGAGAACTCTTCTTCCATTTAACTTACCTATTTCCTACAGGTGACAAATAATTTTGTTCAGAGAAGATAAGAGTATGAACTAGGATGGTCATTAAGTGAAGAATATGCTCAAATGCTAGAGATGATACACAGGCAGAATGAAGTGAATGGAGGGGAGAGGGAGAAAGAAGAATCCAAGATGACACCAAAGTTATAGACTTGGATCACTGGGAATACGGTGGTACCTTCAAAGGAAATAGAGAAATTTGGAGTAAAATCTGACTTGCAGGATAAGATAATGACTTTTGCTTTGGACATGTTTAGTTGCAAATACCAATTGGCTATGTAGAAGCAAATATTCATCAGACAAAATTGGATGTGCAAGACTAGGACTGAGGTGAGAGATTGTGGTTAAATACGTAGATTTGGGAGTTTTCTATGCAAGGTGATGATTGAATCTAAAGAAGCTAATGAAATCTGGAGAGAAAAGAAGACAAGGGAGTAGTTATTAATGCCCATGAGTAAATTATAATAAACAGTGTCCAAAGCTGCAGAATGGTCAAAGAAGATGAGAGCTTAGACTTTGGCCATAGTTATGGGCAGCAAGGAAGAAGCCAATGGAAAGGAAAGATGAGAAAGAGGGAGGAGAAAGCTCCCAGAGTAAACAGTGGAATGGAGGGGACAAGTAAAGATTCTGAACAAGGAAAAAGACCTCCTCTTCTTCAGAGACTAGAGCAAAGGAAGAAAGAATGGAGTTAGGAAAGGGTTTGCAGTAGGAGAAATGAGGGAGCTCAAGAAGGAAGGCTCATTTTTTTCTTAGTAAAGTAGAAGTTGAGGTCAACAACTAAGAGAATGGGCAATGGAGAAGGGATAAGGGGATTGAGGACACAGTGTAATAGAAAGACAATTAGAAGAGAATAAAAAGATTTCTGTTCAGTACTAAGGACCCAGCTAAGAGTAGATAACAAGAATTTGAATGAAGTAGTGAATGAATTTAACATGAATGTGCAACAGAAAGAAGCAGGAGGAGAGGAGAATTCAGAAGGTTGAATGTTTGACGATGTCAGGGCACAATGGCTGTAAGTCAAGAGGGGTGGGTAAGAAGTTAAAGTGTATGTGTATGTGTATGTGTATGTATGTGTATATGTATATATGTGTATGTGTTTATGTATATGTGTGTATGTACATATATATGTATACACATGTATGTATGTATGTATGTATGTATGTATGTATGTATGTATTAATTGTATAGTCACAACTATGAAGAAAAAAAGTGAGGCTGCAGTAGGGGTGATGGGTTTGGAGAATAGAGTGGGATGGAGGGACTGAAGGTCACAGAAAGGATGAAGGATAGGTTTCTGGGGAAATGAGACATAGGAAGAGATGAAAGGATAATAAATTATAAAGAGAAAGAAAAATGTCAAGGTTTGAGATAAAGGAGGCAGAACAGCCATAGTTGATGGTGAGTTTTAAGGTATGATTATCCCTACAGGTAGAATTAATATGTAGGTCATGGAAGTTTAGGGAGCTAATCAGCTTGGAATCTTAGAGTACGCAAGGAAAGATTGATTTTATATAGAAGTTACCAAATATGATGGGAGGGATTGAATAGAACTCCATGATGCAGATCCTCAAGTCTTTGAGAATGGAGGGAAACTGATATAAAGATCAGTATCATACAAGAGTGATCAGGAAAAGGTGATATAGAAGGATAGAGTGTTGCAGGCAGAGGGAGCTTCTGGGCCAGGCCAACCAACATCAGTACTGTAATTCAGTTTTGACATTAAGTTGCAATGAGGCATCCATAGACCACAAATGCAACAAAAACAACTTCCCTAATCACAATAAATTTAAAAGAATGCAACTTGTATTTTCAAAGCATGTAATATACTATTATTCACTTCTGCCTTCACAGACACCAAAGCAATCAGCAACTGGATACTCTGGTTTAAGAAAATATTCCTTGCAAGAACTCTGCTAAAACTTCTTTCACAATTTCCCATTAAACCTTGTATTCTACAGGAATACAGGCAAGGAAGCCAAAAGCCTCCTCTTTATATGTGTCAGGTTTAAGCATTTTGGTGTATAGTTAATAGAACCCAGGAAGAATTGAGTTCAAATCCAGCCTCAGATTTCTACTAGCTATGGGACCTTAGGCAGGTCACTTAAGATCTCTTGCCTCAGTTTTATCATCTGTAAAATGAGGATAATAATAGCACCCACCTCCCAATGTTGTGGTAAAGATCAAATGTGATTATACATGTCAAGCACTGTGTAATCTATATAATGCTACTTATTCTTAATTATCATACTGATTAACATGAGTATTAATAGTGGTCATGAAATTCATTATCACCATCATTATACTACTGAGCATATGTAACAGCAGCTTCCCTATAACATCACTCCAAACATTAGAGATACAAGAGCATTAGACTCAAAGGGCTCTGTTAGCTGGGATAGTAAATATTTAGGGGTCAATTCCTCAAGCAGAGATTGAGTTGACAATGAACTGAAGGCTGGTGCCTTCTATACCTAACTGAGAGATGGTCAAGGATGAGAACAATGCAAAAATATATCCCTTAGGCAGAGCAAGGACTCAGCTCCCGATTTCTGGGTAATCAAAAATACAAGTTCACCTTTGGTGCCCAGAAGTTCATGAATTCCCTCAAGCATAAATCTCTACTGCCTTTTGCTCCTATATATACCAATTGGTAATCAAAAAGAACAAAAGAACAGGATCAAGAAGGGCACTGGGCTAAAAGCAGTATGATGTAGCACAGCATTCTCTACCTGACAAAATCCAACCCATTTTTCATGGACCAACCCAAATACCAACTTCTTCATGAAGCTGCCCTTGATCCTCCCGACTGAGTGCAATCATTTTAACTTGCAAAAACTCATAGCACATTATTTGAGTATCTCTTATAGTGTTTATCTGTGATTACTATGTCCTCTAATCATTCAAGCACTTCTTGTTTTTCCCCTTGCATCTTAGATCTAAAGGTCAATAAGAACAGAGACTTATCTTACTCATCTTTGTATCAAACTGTAAGGTTCAATACCTTCCTCAATATTATTTGCCAAATTTATGTAAAAGTACCTTTTTTGACAATGAAGAATCTAAAAAGGTCCACAACAAACATTACTTTATAGATTACAACTAGATATTCTCCCATCCTTTGTATTTCCATTAACAAGTCCATATTAAAGTTTAAAAAAGAAAAACCATTCTTAGGTCCCAAAGATCATTTTTGTGAATTCAATCAATCCCTCACCAACCTAAATCTGTATTGGAGTGTCTTCTGGCTTTTGTTTTCCCTCTTTAGATGAAATTCCTTCAATTACAAATCTCTAAGGTCATGGTCATACTATGAAGGTAAGAAACAGCACTTCATAAACTCTTAGAGGGGTATAAACCTATATATGGGTAACAGTTTCTTAATGATGCAATCCAGAGAGCCTGACAAAATGTTTCATTACAGTTTATTTCTTTAAAATAGTCTGTTTTGCAGCAAAGGAAATGTATAACCAAAATGGTTAATTCCTGTTCCTTAATTCAGCCAAAATAATTTCTTCTCTAAGAGACTTCTGCTCCTACTAAGATAGGCCTCATGACAAGCAAGAAAAGTGGCGTAAGTTAGGAAACTGGGCCTATTGGTACCCCTTTCTCTTTTCTCTATAACTTAGACTCCAATCTTCTATAAAGTGAAGCAACCAAACTGAACCAAAAAGTCATTCAAATGTTCTGAATGATTAGGGAGCTGGAAGTGAGACTGAACCAATTTGACTTCAGTTTGTTGCACTGGAGGTGGTACAAGTTGATGCAATTTTAAATGTGATTCATGCTGTTTAGACAGACTACACAAATACCTAGGGGAGACAGAGACAAATTATCCATCAAAACATTCTTGAGATGAATATGTTAATATAGCATACTTTTTTAATGAGTTTTTAATCAAATGATCTCATGGTTAGAGAGATAAAGCTAGTTGAAGGTAGGAGTCATCATTACATATTTTTCTCCAGACATGAAATTTTAAATGCCATAATTGTACTTGGAAAGAAAAAGGGTTTCATTGTGGAAGACTAAAACTTCAGCATAAAGGGGCTATCTTTTAGCATTCTCCTCCACAGCTACCAAACATATTAGGAAAAGAGGAAAAAATTAACTTTTCCCTATTGTGACAATACAAATTGAGGTGCTCGGCTTTCTCTTCTTGAATATTACTCCCTCCATCTCCTATAATTCAATTAAAAGTCAAATCAAATCACACATTATGTGACTGGGATCTTTAATCAGGATTTTAAGTGAGCTAGGAACAGGATGGGGGCAGGGGAGTTAAAAGAAGAATGAGAATGTCAGGTAAAAAATAAATAGGCTGTAGGAACTGGAGTGGTCCAAGGGTAGGGAACCAGCCCTCAAGACCACACGTGGCCTTCTAGGACTGTGGGTGTGGCCTTTTGACTAAGTCCAAGTTTTATATAACACATCTTTTTATTAAGGGGATTTGTTCTGTGAAGTTTGGATTCAGTCAAAGGAGGTTCTAGAGGGCCACATGTGACCTTGAGGCCCCAGGTTCCCCACCCCTGAGTTAGGCTTACCTAGGAGGGACAAGGCATATCTTTAAACAGTCATTCTTAACAGAGCATCACGTTTTAGAGCCATGAGACAGTAGAGATAGAGCCCAGTGGTATTAAACTCAAATAAAAACAAGAGGCACAAATGAAAGTAAAATAAACCACACATAAGGATCTCTGTGGGCTACATATTGACTTAGAAAAATGATGTATCGCTATATATGTTTTATTTTGTTCAATATTTCCCAATTACACTTTAATCTGGTTGTGGCTATGCTAGGGAGTGTTGTAAGCTTCAGGAAGCAGCCCAAGGGTCACATGTTCCACACTTGTAATCTAGTCAAATTCAGTCAAAGGGCTTATATTCCAAAAGGAATGATAAGGTATGTAGCAAAACCTGTCTATTACAAAGTGTGGTAGATTCAAAAGAAAGACTTAAGACAGTGCTGTGAGAAGGCTGAGGAGGTAGAAATTACTTTCCACTAGGGGGCAGTAGGAAGTATCACTGAAAATCCAAGGAGAAGTGGCACCTGAGGGAAAGGTATGAAGGAGGTAAAGGAAGGGAGTGATTTCAAAAGGTAGAGATAGGGGAAGAGAGGAGTCTTTTCAAGATATGGGTGGAGAGCTCTTCCTCCTCCTCCTCCTCCTCCTCCTCCTCTTCCTCACCATCACCACAATCATCTTCCTCCTCCTCCTCCTCCTGCTGCTGCTGCTGCTTCTCCCCTGTTCCCTTGGAGTGGACCATCCTGGTTCCTCTTTTGGGAAGCACCTGCAGAGACCCCCGGACTCTCCATGGCCAACGAAAAGCCCAAGGAAGGCGTCAAGACTGAAAACAACGACCACATTAATTTGAAGGTGGCAGGGCAAGATGGTTCAGTGATTCAATTTAAGATTATGAGGCACACACTACCTAGTAAACTAATGAAAGCCTATTGTGAACAACAGGGCTTGTCAATGAGGCAGATTGGATTCCGATTTGGTGGGCAACCAATCAAAGAAACAGACACATCTGCACACTTCAAAATGGAAGATGAAGATACAATTGATGTATTCCAGCAGCAGACAGGAGGTGCTTCCTAAAAAGAGAACATGCAACTCTACTCCAGAACTGTGCTCCCAAGGAAAACAATGCATTCACAATTAGAAAACCAAGATTTGGTTCATCCACATCCTGACTACTGCAGTATAGTTTTCTCTCTTCTTTGATTCCCTTCCCCCATTCCTTTATTGTACATAAAGTAATTGGTGTATGTGCACAGGCATAACACCTATTTTTTTTAACTAAATGGCCAATGGTATGTTATGATCAACATCAAATGGAGATGGGGAGGGGAAAAAACAAACTGGTTCTGTGAAAATATCCCTTTTCTCCATTAGTGGCATGCTCATTCAACTTTTATCTTTATATGCCAGTAAGTTATTTTGCTCTCACTGTTTAGAAAAAATAACAAAAAAAAACCACAAAAAATCCTTGCATACCTTGTTTAATTGGATAATTTCAATGTTTTTCTTTTATCATTGTAAAACCAAGGACAATTTTATAACTTTTTTTGTACGTAACTGTTATATGTAGGGCAATCTCTGTCTCTCAGTAGGGACAAATCACTATAAAAAAAAATTGATCCTAGATAGTTTTCTCTTCAAGTCAAACATCTTGTTGTTTAAATAAACTTCTTGTTTAAAAAAAAACAGATATGGGTAGAGAGAGATGGACCAAAAGCACAGAAATAGGAGAGAACAATAGGAGAACAAGGGGCAAAGAGCAGACCCCATTTGGTGAAGCCATAAATGGTCATACCTTTCATCTTGCCATCACTCCCAAAGGTTCCTCTTCCACGTTCATGAACTCCAACATTCCTTTATCTGATACTAACATTTTATCATTTCATCTCTGCCACTGCCCTATCCTAACCCTGTTCTTCATCCTCACCATCACCTGCAATCCTTCTGCCTCTCAGTTCTTTCCCAAGCTATCCCCTCTAAATTGGCTGTATTTGCCTCTCTTCTTTATTTCAACTGCTTGGTGAGTAAGTTCAACTTCACACTAACCTCTATAGTTGAATCTCTAGGGCCCTTGTACTACTGCCAAGATGCCTTGCCAAACCTAATACTATATTACTCCCACTATCTGCTACCCTTATTCCTATTCTATGCTGTTGAATAGAGCGGCAGAAATTCACAAAATTACGTGGAGTGGGTCCACTACAAATGTGTGTTACATAATCTCAACTGGGTGCTCAATGCAATCCTTTTATACCTACCAAATCAATTTGCTCTCACATTCATAGCAGTGGCAATTCTAAACCTCATTTCTCCTCAAGCGTCTCCACTCCTCAAATGGGGACCTTGCCTCATAGTTCACTGAAAAATTGTAGCCATTGGACAAAACTTCTTTTTTCCATATTCCTCATCTTCCATCTTCCTCATGACTCAAACATCTTCTATTATCTCCTCCTTCATTACTGTCTTTTATGAAGAAGTGGCCCTTCTCCTTGTCTAAGGCCAACACTTCAATATGCAACCATAATCCCATCCCATCTTGTCTAAAAAATTGCCCTTCGATCCTCCATTCTTTCATTAATGTTCAATCTATTTGCATCTAGCGGTACTTTCCTTATTGCCTTCAAGCACGCTTGTGTTTTCTCACACACTAAAAAGAAAAAAATATCATTGATATATCTATAGCTCGCTCTCTCTCTCTCTCTCTCTCTCTCTCTCTCTCTCTCTCTCTCTCTCCCTCCCTCCATATATATACACATACATATAAGCTAACCACCTTCAGAAAGTTAGCTATACTTGGTGCCTTAAATTCCTCTCCTTTCACTTTATTCTAAATCCTCTTTAATCTAGCACTAGTCCTCACCATTTAATTGAAATTGTTCTCTTTCCCCACTCTTTCTTTACTAACACCCCCCCCACACACACACACACACACATCCTTTCCTCTTGGATACTCCTTCCTCTCTAAGTTTTGGTGACAGTGCTCTTTCCTGGTTCTCTTTATGCTGTCTGAACTATTCTTTTAAGTCAATTCCTCTGGGTTTTCATTTAGATCGTGCCCATTAATTTCAAGTATCTGCCCAAGGATCTTTTCTAGGCCCTTTTACCTTCTCCCTGTATACCATTTCACTTGGTGATCTCAACATCACCTATGAATTCAATTATACAGATAATTCCAAGATCAATATATCTTAGCATTAACTTCTCTCTTGAACTTTACTCTCAAATCACAATCTATTGGATATCTTTAACTGGATGTTTGGTAGACACCTCAAATTCATGTCCAACACTAAAAAGTCATTTTTTCTTCCCATACTGTCCCTTCTTCCTAACTTTCCCATGATTGTCACCCAGCCTTGCAACCTCAGTATCACCCTCAACTCCTCTTTTATACTCCCTCCATATATCCAATCTGTTGCCACATCTTGTCATTAACATTTCATATATGTATATGCACACAAATTTAATATTTTATTTTCCCCAAATGCATGTTGACATTTTTAACATGTTTTTTAAAGTAGAATTCCAAATTCTCTCTCTCTCTCTCCCTCCCTTTCCTCCTCTCTGAGATAATAAACTATCCAATATAGTTTATACATGTGCAATCACATAAAACATTTCCATATTAGTCACTTTGTGCAAGAAGACTCAAACAAAAGAAGAATGAAAGAAAGTAAGTGAAAAATAGCATGCTTAAGTCTATATTCAGACAGTATCAGTTCTTTCTCTGGAGGCAGATTGTATGCTTCATCATTAGTCCTTTGGGATTGTCTTGGATCATTGGATTGCTGAGAATAGCTAGTCATTAGTATTTCCACAATATATCTTTTAAACATCTCTCCTTTTACTTAGCTACCATCCTGATACAGGCTCAAATCACTTCAACGTCTCGAATATATTGTAATAGCCATGTAACTGATCCCCCTGTTCCAACAGTCTCTCCACTCCAATCTATCTTCTATTTAAATAACAAACTGATTTTCCTGAGTGCAGTTCTCATCATGTCACACCTTACTCAATAAACTTCAGCATCTCTCTCAACTGCAAGCAGAAATATACAATTATTTTTTGTTTTTTGAAGCCCCCCTTAATTTCCCTGCCATCCCCTTCTAAGTCTTCTTATACTTTATTCCCCTCCACATTCTACCATTTTTGTTACACTACCTTTCTTGATATTTCTTACATAGAACACTCTATCTCCCTACTCTGCCTTTTGACTGGCTATCTCCAGGCCTAGAATTCTTTCCCTCACCTCCTTCTATTGTTTTCCCTGGATTCCTTCAAGACTCATCTCAAAACTTACCTTCTGCAGGATGCCTTTCCTAGTCATCCCTCCACATTTTCCCCTCCCCTTCCCATCACCCTGTACCTTCCCACTGATTACATTCCCTTCACTTGGATTATATCTTGCACATACATAGCTCTGGACATTTTGTGTACCTCATTATTATGTGAGCTCCTAGAGAACAGAGTCCATGTGTTTGCTCTTCTTTGTATCCTCAAAACTTAGCATAGTGCCTGGCATACTATAAGTGCTTAAAGGATGTTTGTTCATTAATTGACAGATTCACCATTAAAGAAGAGCAACATGAAATTAGACTAGAAGATAAGAACAGAACTAGATTAAAGATGGTCATGAAGATCAGGATAAGAAGTTTATAATTTTTATAATTAGAAAGTTAGAACAGTAAAGGTTTGTGAGTAGAAGTTAATAAAATTAATACAGTTTACTAGGAATTTGTTCAGACATGGACAGCTGGGAGAGAGGAGAATAAAACAATCCAATTGTTCTTATGAAGACTGTATATGCAAATCATATTTCTCTTACTGACAGATGTTCTTTAATGCAGTTTGGGCTATTTTTCTGGGGTACTTAACCATATTAATTTTTTTTTTCAAATAGGGGCAGCTAGGTGGCACAGTAGATAGAGCTCCAACCTTGGAGTCAGGAGGACCTGAGTTCAAATGTGACCTCAGATATATGATACTTACTAGTTGTGTGACCCTGGGCAAGTCACTTAATCCTGATTGCCTCATCAAAAAAAATTTTTTTTTCAAATGATTTTAGCAACTGAAATACTTTGAGACTTACTTAGAATGCTATAAAATAATGATGAACAAGAAGAAATAGGAAACTGTACCTCCTTCCCTTCTTTGTAGAGGTGGAATCTTACATATAATGGGTGTGGAACCTTACATATAATGTTGGATTTGGCTGATATATTGGTTACTTTCGCTTAGCTTTTTTTTCTTTTTTATTCTTTTTATAGAAGGTAATTGTGAAAGGAAGAGGGTCAATATAGCATGAATTGAAGGGGAAGTTGATATAGAAACCAAATATATCAATAAAATAAAATTTAAAATAAAAATGCTTTAGGAAATTATTAGTATATTCTGAGGCTTCAACAGTAATATATGCTTGGGGAAACACATTTGAAATTAAGACTAGCCTATATCCACACCATAAACATCTGATTCAAGATTTGAATTCATGATCCATCTGCCACTTTAAAGATTTCTTGGATGTGATAGCACAATGTCTTGGCTCATTAGGATTTAATTCACTTCTAACATGTTTTGTCTGGTGTTTTGGGTTTTTTTTTTTATTTTTAAGACTAGAGGTTACACCAAATATTAGATAGAAAAAGACCATTTAATATGGATTGAGAGGCTGAGAAAGAAAATTTGTTTCTGATTGAGACTGGAGGTTTTAATAATGGATAAGTGCCCCAGATATAAGAGCTGTGTAATACCATTCTCCTTTGAACGAGTGCATCTGTGGACATCTCTAACTGGATATCCCAAAGATGTCTTAAATTCAGTTTGTCCAAAACTGAACTTATTATCCCCCACCCCAAACTTTCCCTTTTCCTATTTCACATTTACTTTTTAGGGCACCTCTATCTTCTCAATCAGAGTGCTATCTCCAGTTGAACTGATGTGTGTCTGACGACTGGACCCAGATGGCTCCAGAGGACAAAGTGAGGCTGGTGACTGCACAGACTTCCCTCACTCAAATTCAATTCACTTGCATGTCATGGCATCACCTCCCAGATGTCATGGTCGTCTTCAAGAACAAAAGATAAACAACAACCCTGTGAGTAGTAGCAGCTGCCCCACTAGGGATCTCACTGGAACTAGCCAGTTGGGCAAAATAGCATTTTTTTCTCCCTTCTTTCCTTCCTTCCTTTCTTCCTTCCTTCCTTCCTTCCTTCCTTCCTTCCTTCCTTCCTTCCTTCCTTCCTTCCTTCCTTCCTTCCTTCTTCCTTTCCCTTCTGAAACCTCTCAAGATATCTTGGGGTTTACAGGCTAGATTTCTTTTCTAAGGACCATGCCTTAAACCCAAATCACTGTGATTCTCAGTGACTGGCCAACAATGGATTCCAGGCCAAACCCCACTTGGTCATTGTTTGGACCCTGATTAACTCAGAGTGAATGTAAATAGAAATTGTTTCTGATTTGGCCAGAAACCCCTCCAAGTTTGATTTCTTTTCCTGAATTAGGTTAAAGAGGCCATTTTTTGCCTCTTTTTTTTTTTTTTTTACCTAGCCTTAATCACTAAATAAGCTTTGCCTCAGCCAAACCATGACCTGCTAAAGACCTTAGCTTGTCTTCCCCAGAATCTGGGACCATCTCCAGTTGTCCTGATCTATATCTGGCCACTGGACCCAGATGGCTCTGGAAGAGAAAGTGAGGCTGGTGTCTTTGCACAGCACTCCCTCACTTAAATCCAATTCACTTGCATGTCATGGCATCACCTCCCTGATGTCATGGTCCTCTTTGAGAATGAAGGACAAGCAACATTCTTCCCAGTCACTAAGGATCACAATCTAGGTGTCATCCTTGACTCTATATTTTCTTTCATACTGCCCATATCTACTTTGTTTTCATATTTTCTGTGTTTTCTAATCTGTTTTATCTTCTTAATATGTCTCTTTTTCTCCTCTGACATTGCCACTACCCTGGTGCAGGTCCTCATCACATCACATCAAAGCCTGACTTATACAATAGCCTTCTGGTTAGCCTCCCTGCCTCAATTCTTTCCCTACTCTAGTCCATCCTTCATTCAGCTATCTGCACTTATAAAGCACAAGTCTGATCATGTTATACCTTATGCAAGAAATTCCAGTGGTTCCTTATTACATCCAAGTTCAAATATAAAACCTTTGGTCTGACTATTAAAACTCTTAATAACCGGGCCCCTTCCTACCTTTCCAGTCTCCTTAGACCTTACACTCCTTTGCGATCCATTGACAATGGCTTCCATTTTGTTCTTTTCACAAGCTAACTCATCTCCCATTTTCAATGGCAGTTCTCCATGCAAGCCTGGAATGTTCTTCCTCCTTGCTTCCCTGGCTTCATTCATGTCTCAGCTAAAACCTCACCTTTTACAAAAAATCTTTTCCTCATCCCCCTTAACGCTAGTGCCTTCTCACTAAGATTATCTTCAATTTATCTTGAACATATCTTGATTGTATATAGTTGTTCATATATTTACTCCCCCATTGGATTATGAGCTCCTTGATGGTAGGACTGGGCTTTTTTTGCCTTTCTTTGTATCTTTGGTGCTTAACACAGTGCCTGGCACACAGTAAGCACTTAGTAAAGGCTTGTTGACTTGAATCATTGACTTGAGTAATAGGAATATAGCTTTTTTTTTCCACCTACTTTAAATGAAAGGTAGAATCAAGTACTATACCACAGTAGCAAGTAGTAACATGAAAAGCCAGGTTGGCAGAATCTCTACTTAGCTACTTACTCTTCATTTTCCTATTTGTGACTACAATCACTACTCTACCACACACACATATTAATGAGAGACACCATGGCAAAGTGGCTAGAGAGCTGACTTTAACCAAGGAGGTCTAAGTTCATGTCTTCTCCCTGATACATACTGGCTGTTACCCTGGATAAGTTACTTAACTTCCTAGGGCTCTAGGCAACTCAGACTGTAAATCACAATGATAGTGCCAACTTGCATTGGGAGAGGATTTATCCTTACCTGGGAATTCCCCATAGTAACCATATCATAAGCCTAGGATCTATCTTTTTTTTATACCACTGGATACCAGTCACAGAAATCTTTCCACATGAGAGCCAGAAGTAACATGTGATTCTGAATAAACTCTACACCTTAGAACTATTTGAATGGATATCCACCTCAGGAATCTTGAGATTTGTGAAAATTGCTTTTCTAAAAGTTAATTCTATGAAATTCACACTAAGTACATGGAATGAACTATAATCAGGACAATTATTCAGATAATGCACTAACACACAGCCAAAAATTTTTCTCTTTGGCTCTCTGGACTCATTTAATGAGACATGATTTTTATCAGAATTGGCTCAGGCCAATTCTGCATATTTCAGTCCTCCCCTGCCCTCTCATTCTGTGATGCTCTTGTCCTTCTTTCATAGGTCCTTCACAGGAGATGGATCCAATATTCTGGATGTCTCCTCTAGTTTTCTTAGCATTATTATTAATGATATGTACCAGCTGACCATCAGTTATCTCTCTCTAACCCCATGACCAACTCTCCTTATTTTCTAGTTATGTATCTCTCCTGAGAGCTTTTACACTGCTTCATTACTTTAGGCCTACTGACACCTATTACACACCTCTCCCTTGCCCTTTGAGGGACCCTCAACATTTATTCTTCAGACAATGAGGTATTCCAAAACTCGTAGTCATATTTATTTTTTGGTCCAGGCCTATTATTTCATTAGGTATTGAACTCCCATTTAAGGAATTCTCTCTGTCAATGCAGAATGGCAGAAATCCTGCCACCTATAATGCTAGAGTGTTCTCTGGGCCTCCAAGAGGCTAAATGACTTGCCTACATAACACAATTAGTATGTGTTAGATTCAAAGCTTGAACTGAGGTCTTCCTAACTCCAAGGACAGATCTTTATCCATTACACAATGCTGGGTGACCAGAAAAATATTGGTTTTAAAAAGGTGGACCTTTATTTCATGTAAAAGCTCAGGGACATTAAAGCACTAAGCAATTTTTAAAAGGTAATACTATCTACTCTCCTCCTCTTATTCAATTATGTAGTTACTTCATTGACAATGTATGGTACTGGTCCAAGTCATAAGCATTGATGATCCAAGCCAATGAATCCTCCAACCAACTTCATATCACTGTCTGACCAAAAACCATTCTTTCTCCTCTGTTGGACAGTTTGATTAAGTAATAACCCAATAATTGGTTCAATCTCTCATTTCATATAAGCTTAGTCAAACGTGAGGCCATGAGGAAAGGTCTTACTAAATGAAGTCACTGCAGAACAGAACATTTCACTTCTACCCAAGAAAGCATTTGAGATGACTCATAATCCAAACAGAGGAAGGACTATGATAATGTTTAATTTTGTTAGAATAAAAATCTTTACCTATCTCTAAGGAAAGCAATTTCACTTACTTATTCATATTTATAACTACAACACAAGGAGAATACTGTAACAAAGTTGATTAGTACTGGCAATTTTTGTAGATTTCTTTGTGTGGAAATGGAATGTAAATGTCTTATGAGCATTGTCAAGTCTAAATCCCAGGGAATCATGGGTAATAGCTGAATTAAATTCTTCACTCTGTGACTATATACAGAATTAGAAAAGGCATGAGGGAATACAGGTCCTCGGGATAAAAAAGAGGATTTTGATTTTTTCAAAAAATTCTTTGAGTTAACATTGTGAAACACTCCCAAATGTAAGATAACAAAGGCATGACAAATTGAGCAGAGTCATACATACAAAGAGATTTTGATATTATGTGATCATCTGTGGAAGTTGTATGGTATGGTAGACAGACAATTGGCTCTAAAGTCCCACCTCTGACATATTGCTTGCATGACCCCAGCAACACAATAATAAATTGCAGAATACTTCCTGATTTGTCTTGGTAGAGAGAGTTTTATAATCAGGAATTCCCAGCATTAATGAAATTACCACTTAGAACTTCCCCTACAAATTACCACTTAGAACTTCCCCCTACAACTTTCTATGTTGATTAGTGCTTGGCAGATACTAAATATTTAACAAACTTGTTCTTTTATACTTTTTCATTCTTTGAAGCACCTTAACAAACTGTGGCCAAAGATGATAGTAAGGCTCAAATTGATGATCCTGATGATGATGCTGGCCATCACCATCACCATCATCATCTTTTAAAATGACATTGAAGAGACATTTCTATATCTATGACGCTAAATTTTTATACCTCTGAAATGTTAAATGTTACACTACATGTGATTCTAACATCAATTATTTGTAATTTTTTCTTTAAAAAAAGCACAGTGCTCTTCAGGCTAGAAGAACGTAATGGTTTTAAGGAGAACACATTGCTTTATTTTCTCTTAAAACACCATGCTTCAGTCTTGTAGTCAAAAAGACTTTATCTAGGTGTGGGTGGTACAATTGAGTTAATCAGTCCCTTCATGTTGTTATTCTCCTTGATACACATTTAAATGCAGAAATTATAAGTAATGAATTCTAGAAATATGTAATTCAAAAAGGTAGGATGTTAAATAAGCTTGTCAATTATTGACAATAAGTGCTAGGTGATAGAAAAGCATATCACAGATCAGCTTGATGGTTTAGGTGAAGTAGCAAAACATCAGTTACAGACTGGTCCCCATTTAAAAAAAAAGATAGTTCTAAAAAAAACCAAAAGCAAAACATGAGGTATCCCATAAATGTTACATTGGCCTCATATCCAATAACTAAAAGATTAATTTATTTTTAAAAATAACTTTTTGATGCCCGAAGTTATAGCTCTTTCCCTCTGTTTTCAAGTATCCAAATTTATCCTGAACTACTCACTCTGAGATGACTTTATCTAGAAGACCGAGGCTATCTAACTTGAACTCTATTAATTTTCCTTCACCATACCTCAAAAATTTCCTTCATCCATTGTCCTTTCCTCCTCTCTTGTCTCAGAGGAATGTATATACTCTGCATTTTTTTTTGGCAAAATAGTTCCCTTCACAGTGTTTTGGATTGCATTTCCTTCTACCTACTCCTCAACCTTACTCTATGATTCCCCTCCCCCCCGTCTCTTCCATATGTGACTGCTGATTTCTTTCTATCGATACACATTGTCAATGCTCTTCAACTTTTTAACAAAGACATACAGATCTTTGTTTGATGAGATGCTAGTTTGAACTATACAATTATCCAAACCTATCTCCTTCTGTTTTAGTATTTATTACATAAAATGCTGGTTCTTCATTTTAGATAAATAGTATTTATCCTATTAAGGAAAGGTCTATTTATTCTTATATATTATAATGCTTTTTTGTTGAGTTTAATGTAAACTCTTGATATGTGTTCAATCCTACTTTGTCCAGTGCAAATAAAAGTGAGGTTCATGTGATGCTCATGGTCCCTACCACTTGTTCCATTTTTGTATGCTTTTCTCCTCATGTATTCCAATTATTCTTCCTCATTTCTTACATAATGTATTCCTTTTTTCCCTCTTAAAAGCTTCAAAACAGAAAAAAAAAAGCTATTGCTGGGCCCTTTTTTGTCTTATTTAATTCCCCCTATGACTCTTGAAGTGATTAGGAATCAGAAGAGACATGTCTTTCACCTCCCTATTAGAATTGTGTTTCATCACTGTTTAGCACCTTCCAACTCCTAAAATGTACTTACTTTTCTAGGTTTCTCTTGACCTCCATGTTTCAAAGTTTCTATTCAGCAAGCATATTTTTCACCAGAAGTGTTTAAAAAGTCCTCCATTCCATTAAAGGTACAGCTTTTTTTTTTCCTGCACTTAAATTTAGTCTTGCTGGACAAGTTTATTTGGAAACTTTTTTCTTTTGTCTTGTGAAATATTATATTCCAAGATGCACAAAGATACAGAATTTTAGAGTTAGAAAGGAATTTGTCAGTCTTCTAACCAAACTCATATATAAAAGGAATTCCCAGTGTTACATACTTAGACAAATGGCTAGCCAGCCAGCCAGCCAGCCTCAATATGAAAACCTCTAAGAATGGGGGATAAACCAGTTTTAAAGTAACCCATACCACTTTTGGACAGCTCTAATTGTTTAAAAAAAAGTTATTTTTTTCCTTACTTTGAACCTAATTAGCCTCTTTTCAGCTTCCACTCTGCTCCTGGCTCTGTCCTCTTCAGTCAAATAGAACAAGTCTAATGCCTCTTCAACAAGGCAGCCATTCAAATACTAGAAGAAAACAATTATGCCATTTCTGACTCTGTTCTTTTTTCTTTCTCATATGGTATGGACCCAAGGACCTTTCTCTTCCTTACAGTGTCAGCTATAATATCTTGCATGATTGTGACTGTAGTTCCATGGTACTTTGACTCGTTATTGCAGCATTTTCCTTCGACCTATAAGTTCTTGATTCTATCTAAGTTCTATGACATTCCTTTGAATTTCACTTTACTCTGAGGACCTATTAAGGGAAATTTTCATTTATGATTTCTTGAAATACAATATTCAGGCTTTTTTTTCTCCTGGTTTTGAGGGAGCTTAATAATTTTTCAGTCTTCTTTCCTCAACCTTTTTTCAAGGCTAGTTATTCTGGTAGTAGGTAACTTACATTTTCTTCTATTTCTTTTCTCAAATTTGATTTTGTTCTAATATTTCTTTTCATGTTTTAATGGCATAGTTTCTAACTTTCAAGAGTCTGCTACTTTGGTAAGGTTTTCTGCTTTCTATTCTAAGCCACTTATTCTCATTGAATTTCTTCACTCCAAAGCTTTTCAGTTCACTTATCATTACATTTTTTTTCCCATTTGTAACAAGTACTCTTGTAATCATCATGGTCAAACCATTTTTTCCTCCACATCTCTGCTTATATTTGTAATGGAGCTGTGCAATTTTTCCAGGTTCATTTCTTCTATTTATTCTTATCTCTTTTCCTCAGTCCCTGATTTGGAACTTTGTTCCAGAGCTATGTTCTTGCCCTCTCACACTGTAAAATGAGGAGCCTAAGAGAAGGGCTAGACAGGTCCTGTTTCGTCTTAACTTCAATTTCTTGAGATCCTGAAATTGACTTCTACCTATTCCACTTTGTTTCTGCTCAGAGCTGTAGCAGGTTTCTGTATCCCTGTTTGGAATTCTATGTTCTTCCTACAACACAGGTATATTCCCAGTCAAGGGCTCCTGTGATCTTTTCCTGGATTCTTGAGTACAGACAGACTAGAATAGGTAAAAGTAAATTCCAAGAACTCAGGAAATTAAGGTCAGGAACAAACAAGTTAAAATGTCCCACTAAAGAGGGTGAAAAGGAAGAACCTGAATGTGGTAAGGCACAATAGGGCATAACAATGTCTACTGAATTTCATTCTAGCCGCTGAAGATACTAAAAGGGAAGATATCTTTCTCCAGTTAACTTTGAGATACGGTATACAAGACAACTTTATTTGGACTCAAAAGATCCAGATTTGAATCCTAACTTTACTATTTATTAGTACTATTACTATTGTTATTATCGACTGCCTCAGTCTGTAGAGTTCATTCGTAAAGCCTCAGCTAGTCTCCCTGCACCTGGAAAGTTTAGGGATTGGTCTAGATCTCTGAAGACCCTTCCAACATCAAAATCTTCTCATTCTAAGCTGTGTCAGCCACTATGAACTGTTTTAAGCATATCCCATGGTTTTAAGCAGAAGACCATAGTGGAAGGATCTCTCTACTTCTTTCGCCTGGTAGCTCCTCAGACTGGAAGTTAGCCTCAAAGAATTCCTTTGATTCCTTTCTACTCAAGCCTATATTTGTAGACTCCTATGCTATATTTTTTTCTGTCTTTGTTTCATGTTGTTCATCTTACTTTGAAATTATTAATACTTATTGATACCAGAGATCGGAAGAGCACTCACTTTTTTAAAGGAATTCCATCTTGGTCACTAATGAATGAGAGCTATATTTGAATGAAGCCAGTAAAGTTTAACTTGGTTGATATATATTCAGATTCAGTTTCCCTGGGTACAAAGTTAAGAGAAATGGGGTGAACTGATCCTTGTTTTTTATTACCCAGAACAAGCAGGAACACTTTACTTTTGTACATGAGTTTAACATACTTTAACCTAAGACTTGACCAGTGAATGGAAGAGATCCTATATGTGAGATAAGTGCCCATTATGAATTTGAACATTTTAGATTCCCTGTGAAGCTAAGGCTCATTCCCATTAGATGTAAGGAATAGGGAGCCCTCTGGTGGCCAAAATCATAGCTAATTATAGCCAACCATCTCTTAACTACTAACAGAGAATACTCTTTTTTTGAGGGGGAGGGGAGAGGAGGGAAAAGAATCAAGTGGGAAGGGCTGAAATTAAAGCCTAAGGTCCACTGAGGTTAAATGGCTATACTTGTTATTTGTGCCTTTGTGGTGGGAAAAATTTAGTTCCTAAGAGACTCTTGGATTATCTGAATCTGATTTTGAAATGGTGCAATATTAAAAATAGAGAGGGAAAGGAAAAAATTCAAATCCGTATAATATTACTGAGCATGATTAAATTCATTCTGGACACATTACTGATAATAAATATGTAACCCTGCTGAAGTCTCTCACTGCATAAATGACACCTCAGAGAGCAAGTCAGAGACTTTGGGAACTATTAACTCTTACTGAATGGTCCCCTTGTGGCCTGTTATAGAAAATAATTAGCTGTAATTTACCAAATGGTACCCTCTGTGATCTGAAAGAGTTAATGTACTTCCAAAAGTGCCTAATTAATTCTAAGGGAATCATTTATTCACTTGAGGGACCTAGTTTAAGAAAGGCAATTTGAAAGATGCAGATTTTTTTCATAGAATGAATTTTCAGCTCTAGTTGAAAACCCTGTCTGCCCTAGGATGTAAATTTCCTCATTTTCACTTGGAAATAATAATGATACTTTAAGTTACAGAGCAATTATCAAACACCATTGGTAAGATAATTTTCCATACTGGGAATTTCCTTTGTTAAAGAAATCACAGGTCCAATACAAAACAATAATAGTTATGATGAGGATGAAAACCCATAAATGTAGTGATCAATATTTACAAAGTATTTCCCTCCTAGCAATCCTGCTTATGAATCAAGATTAAAAACAAAAATCAACCAACTTATCCACATACATCTTTAAGGATACAAACATTTTAGGGCATTTTTGAATCAGTAAATCTATAGCTCTTTAAAAATAACAAGGAAAATGCTATACTTAGATATGATTAATATTAGATATTGTGTGCCTGTACCGAGGAACCACAAATATGTCACAAGTGGCTCCAATAGGACCAAAAACAGTTAGCAGATTCCTCTCCCCAAGTACTAAGATACATTTGGACTGCATCAGTTTCATCATTTTTCTGTGATGTTCCTTTATTCAGTCTACATGTTCAGCAAATCCATCATTGTTAATTTTAGACTGAAGAAAAGAAACTGCCATATATCTGCAAAGCAACAAATATTGTAATGTTATCTGTAAGAAAGAGTGAAATATTCAGGTTTCTATTAGTTCCATGTAGTGCCTGTGTATAATCAAAGAACAACTTGAGTTTGTTATAGAGGAGGAAGTAAAAAAGGCTGGCAGAACTCACTTCTAATACCCATGTAATCGGGAAAAATGAAGGCTTCCTTGAATGAACACACTTAAAGAGAAAACAAAGAAAGACGATGTAAAGAGGCATAGGGTATTTTTACCCATGTCAAATAGTTAGGGAATATAAGAATGTGCCACAGAACAGGAAAAGAAAATGGACCACTGCACATTCAGAATATTTAAACTCTTCCCATAAAAAAAGGTCTCTGGGAAAAAAAAAGTATATTTTTGTACTCCAAGAAATGATGATGTAAATCTGCAAGTACAATTAAATTAAAGGTCAACCATTAATTGTGAGTGGATTAAAAAATAGTAGTGTTTGTTAAACACCTGAATGATTTTCTGACCTGACATGAACAACAGACAGGTCAACTGATACTTTGGGGAATGTTTCTGAGGGCATGACAAAGAATCTCCCAATGAACTGATGACCGCCATCTATTTCTAGTGATTCAGAGGGGAAAAGATGCCACCAGAAGGGACCTAGAAAATATTTAAAGATTAAGTCCAATGGAGGAAAAAAAGTCAACATTTTTGTGCTGGTTTCATCAACTAAAAATTGAAAGTAGAAGATTCAGGAGAGAGCAAAAGTTTTGCCAGTTGAACAATGGCCTAAGAAGAAAAGGTCTGAAAATGAGATTTCTATTTCTGGGTGACAGTTTAAAATATAAAAATTATGGGCTTTTGGTAACGGATGGAATGTACCTAACAGGGGCCAGGAGGGAGAGGAGGGAAATGCCTGGAGGATTTCAAATCTAATCCAGAGGTCTTTAAACTAAAGTGGGCAGAGAAAAGAACAAACTTCCCTACTATTTACCCTGCCAAGTTTGGTATCAACTAGTAGCAAATATGTAGCAGGTATGGCATAGAAGGAAGAAACACAGAATAGAGCATGAATAATTCATGACAAATGGTTGTTGTTGTTCAGTTGTGTCTGACCCCTTGTGACCTTGACAAAGATACTACAATGCTTTGCCATTTCCTTCTCCAACTCATTTTGCAGATGAGAACTGAGGCAAACAGGGTTAAGTGACTCACCCAGGTCACGTAACTAGTAAGTGTCTGAAGGCCAGATTTGAACTCATGAAGATGAGTTTTCCTCATTCCAAGCCCACTGCTCTATCCATTGTGCCACCTAACTGCCCTGACAAATAGTAGCTAAGAAGAAAACAACAATATAATCTGCAGTCTCAGATACACAAATGTATGCAGTATGGGCAAGAAATGGTGTTATCCAGACATTCTAATGAAAGGAGGCAAATTTGATCTCTTATGTATCACTAAGATTCATAAGACTGGGATTTATGACTGGACTTTCAAAAGAAAAAAGATAGATAAAAGCACGTGGAATAGCATTATATAACATTTTAAATTATATTTCCCCCCCAAATAGCAAACATACATTTTTACTCCCCTTCCTTCTAGTCTACTAGAAAAAAAAATAAATTCACACATTGGCTACATTCAAAAATATATGTAAGCATAACCAAGACAACAATTTAAGTAATAACAACACTGTAAAGACAAACAACTTTGGAAAAACTTAACAACTCTAATCAATGTAAAGACCAACCATAATTCCAGACAACTGAAGACAAAGCTCGCTACCCACTGAGTTACTATGCTATAATATTATGACATATATTATATATGCTATATTATACTATAATATATATTATATGTACTATACTATATAATATTGTAATAATATATGATAACATATAATACTCACAGAATAAGTATTATATATTATTAATACATAATCCTGTAAGGAAATAACAAGAAGATGTGGGAGATACATGATAGAGGGCCATTAGGTAAACATCAATGGAGGTGGAAAGGCAAGTGATATTTCTACATGATTACAGATATCCTAAACTAAGATTATCTATGGGAATTCTGGGAAACAAATCATTAACTGGGCATAGAGGAATAATATTGCAGAAATAGAGGGATTTCAACTACCTAGGCCTCTAGTAATACTCTCATGGCCATAAGAACAGCTCATAAATTGACGGCTTGCCTCAATGATTATTTCATCCTTCTAAGACAAGGAGTTACAACCAGAACTTATATTCTGGACCTGATTCTGCAACAAGAAGGAACTAGCTGCTAAAGTAGAATTGATAGAAATCTAGGGGATAAATGACTATGCCATGTTAGAAGCAACTTTTCTAGAGTCCTCTATGTTGGTAAATATACAGACTTACATGTATGCATTTGTATGTCTTCTTGTCATGGTTTGCCCTTTGTTCTCAAAGAGGTCCAATGCCATCATATATATATATATATATACACACACACACACACACATACATATATACATATGTATGTTCTTATATATATGTATATGTGTATGTGTATATATATGTATACATACACACACACACACACACATAAAGACACACATAGAAAAAGGGTAACAGCCCTTCTTCTAGACATAGAAAGTCTCACGCAAAATAAATATGAGGAAAGAAAAAGCTTAGATGGAACAGGGTTGAGGAAGTAGCACCACAGTTGTTGAAGGTACTTGGTTGTTTGGTTTTATGGCTGGCCAGCTAACTTACATCTGCTACTGTCCCTCCTTAGTTTTCTAGTCACCGTACATAGAACTGACTAAACACTCCAATTCAGGCTTTGTGGCACCTGGGTCCCAAATTACATGTGGATTACATTATACACAAAGCCCACGCTATGTGTGGGCCCCAACATCCTTCATATAAACAATAAGACTGTGTTGAAGGCAGTGCATGACATTTGCACATGACAAGAAATTAGGAAGGTTAGTCAATATGTTGGATGGCAGAGTCTAGATCCAAAACGATCTAAACAGGTTAGACTGATGAGCCAAATCCAATAAAAATGAAATCCAATAGAAAAATGAAAAGTTTTACCTAGACAAGTTGAAAAAATATCAAATCCAAAAGCACAGAATTGTAGATGTGTCTAGATCACAATGTTGGTAAAAAGCAAAACAAAACCAAAAAAAGGCCACAAGCTCAATATAGGCCAACAGTATTCCATGTAGCCCAGAAAGCTAATGCTCTCCTAGGATGCAGCAAGAAAAGCAGAGAAGTAATATTTCCAGTATACTTTGAGTGGGTCACATTTTGTATTTCATGTTCAGTTAATAACATGTCATTTTAGGAAAGACAGAGGAGTTGGAATATGTATAGAAGAGAGATCAGGACTGTGAGAGGACTGGTAAAGGTGACATACAAGGATACTTTGAAGGAGCTGGGAACTTTTAGCCTAGAGAAGAGAATACTTTGAGAGGAAATGACTGTTGTCTTCAAATATCTCAAAGTCTTTCATGCAGACAAAGAATTATATTTGAACCAAGAATAAAGGTTGGAAGATGCAGATTTAGGCATGAAATAAGAAAAAGAAACCTTCTTAACAATTAGAGCTATCTATGAGAGGATTGGGCTGTCTCTGCAAGTAGCAAATTTC
Source organism: Phascolarctos cinereus (assembly GCF_003287225.1). NCBI lineage: Eukaryota > Metazoa > Chordata > Mammalia > Diprotodontia > Phascolarctidae > Phascolarctos > Phascolarctos cinereus. Next base: position 154,214,942 of record NW_027556180.1, on the reverse strand, counting down.
CCTCCTTGGGAGTTTATAATAGAGGAAGGACAGTGTTATTAGAGGAGATGCTTAGTCAGGGATGGTTTGGACTAGTTGCCTCAAAGGAGTTTCCTTCCTAGTTTTTAGAGTCTATGATTTATTTGTCCCATTTATTGGAAAGCTCAAATAATTACCCAAATGCACTGCAATTCTGAAAGTAACTTCTGAAAAAAAAAGATCAAATTATTTTCAGTACTTGGGGATAAGAGAGACCAAGTAGCTTCACCAAAATTGGGTAACAAGCAGAGCCAACACTTGGTTTCAGGGTTTCTAATGCAAAATCCAGGCTATTTTCTAGCATGCCATGTTATAAGGGCACAAAAGTCCAGTAGAAATGGGGAGGGGCCAGAAAAATTTTAGAAAACCTTACTTAGAAAACTTGTGTTCATAGGAATAGTCACACTAGCAATACCAATCAATACTGTAAATAATTACCATTTTTACACAAAAATTCTTTGACATTGTTGTGTTCTTTTTAGGGAGGGAAGAGAGATGAGTTTCTGCTATTGATAAACTCAAAAAAGCAAGAAAGTAGAAAGACAGAGATATTAATTTTGCCTGAGAGGAACCAAAAGTGAAACCAATGACAGATCAGGTAATAGGCATTTCATGTTGGAAGATGCGATGGGTGTCCAAGTTTGTGGAGATAGTATCTTAACAAATTTTAGTACAATCATGATTCTGACCTGGGAGGGCACCACAATAAAAATATGCCAAACAGAATGGATTTCCTTTCTTGCAACTTCAATTTGGTTAATAATTCAGTGCCAGAGGGAAGTATTGCATGAGACTGAAGAGTAATCACCATTAGCAATATAGAAGTGAATGTTACCTCCAAGCTCTATTGCCAGGGCAGCAGTCTGATGAATAAAGAAGTAGATAAGCAAACCAACAAAGTTCAGGAGAATGGTACAGAACAGAATAAAGGTAGATTCAAGATGTAAACCTAGACCTACCTTTTATATCTGCCTATTACAACATGTATGTATTCGCAAGAAACCTAGTCTTAACAAATTGCCCCAAATTCATGACAAAACTCAGATATTCATTGTTCTAATGATATTTGAACTTTCCTTCTGACTCACATCATGTGTATATAGCTGATGGGATTGTTTATTACTAACTTGTGCATCTGATCTGGACACAACCTTCAGCTTCTCAGCTCAGCCACTTGGATGTCTCTTACTGGAGAGCTCAGAAAACTATTCCCACTATTTCTGAACTCTTCCTGGGTGGTGAACTCTTGACCAAATTTTTTCTCTACTATCAAGCTCAGGAAGTCTCATCCTGCATTATTGGAAAGCCTTCAAGTTAGGCCCCCAGCCCATACATTCAACCCCAGCATAGACAAGTTCTCCTCTCAATGAGTTCTCATATTAAAATGTTCAGGGAGAGCCTATGTCTCCTACAGAATTAATGTTACGTCCCCGCTTCCACTGCATTGGAGACTCGCTTATGTAGCACCACAGAATTATTTCCCGAAGGAAAAGCCTCTGTAATAAAGAAAATTATCAAGCCATTGAGGGGACTCTTTAATTCCACTACTATTCTTTCATTTTCATATTCCCACAATGGGGTTGCCCAGGTGAGGAATTAGTAAATTAAAAAGAATTAAGTGATTGGCAACAATTGCCAATCAATGCTTAAAAAATAAATAGTAAGCGGTAAGTGGTTTGAATTCTTGGCCAATAGCAATTTTTTTAAGTCATTCATGTCTGATGCTGATTTAGGTGACTCATCCCTCCACCTTCTCTTTGCCTCCATGGTAGCATCACCGATTTCTGGAGTTACTCCTCATGATGTGGACTGATCCTGCTTCTTGAGCTTGTGCTGGAATGTATTGCAGAGCTTTGATTCAGGTATTCCACCAGGAGTGGGTCATCCTTGTCTACAATTCTTCTTTGTGTAATTTGTCTTGCTTGCATGATATAATGCTGCAGATGCAAGGTTGGGAAACGCTGATGGAGCAGTTTGAGTCACATCTGGATGGTGCATTGCCTTAAAATAAGGAAACCATAGAGTACCTACTCTGCTTTCAAGGTGGGCCCAGGCATCCCTGAATTTGGGGATCTCATCTATGACTCCTGGAATCAGAATCAGATCTGAATCAAATTCTTTGAGAAAATTAATTGCAATGAGCATTGTCATTTTTGCCTCCTTGGCCACGCTATGTATTTGCACCACAACAAGACCTCCTGGGCCAGTAACCCAGGTCAAAAGGATTGCTATCAATGCACTGTGACACCAGCTATAGGTAGACATGGTTGCAACATGTGTGGCAATATCAAGCTGAGAGTAGTTGGCATGCATCACATTGAATCCTGCTGCAGCCTTGAATGTGTTATATCTGTTGTCAGCTGCTCTCACATGGGAATTATCTCAGAAGCCTCTGAACAAAGCAATTAGGATGTGCATCATAGCATGATAGAGTCCAAACCTAGGTGGAGCATCATCTGGAACAGCCCTTATTCGACTTTTCTCAGTACCATAATCCATGGGCAGCCACGAAACCAGGTTTACATCTGTTAAATCTGGTTTACATAAGTATTCCACAACTTCTTAGCTATCACATAGCACTGGAATTATGCTGCAGACAATGGATGTGCAGGTGATCATGGTTGTGTGCCTCCTTCTGACATCCTCATTGTATAGGATTAGAAGAGCTGGAAGATGTCCTTCTGTAGCAGGAGGTGCGACATGCTCAACTTGTAGTTCATCTAGCAGGAGATTCTCCACCAGTGCTCCACCGGTAGTACCCAGTGACATGGTCATAGACATGGAGGGGACAGGTCAGGTATTGGGGTGTAGGCTCTATAATATAAATATAATATAATATAAAATTTCAAGGAGAAAAATAATTATCCCAAGGTTAAAAAAAGTGAAAACCTTTTGTTCTTTACTTAGCCATATGCCTTTAGTTAGCAGACCTTAATTTATTTTTTTATTATTTTTTGGTTTTTTTATTTTTTATTTTTCATTTTATTTTATTTTTTAATATAAATTCATTTATTTTTAGTTTTCAACATTCACTTCCACAAGTTTTTGAGTTCCAAATTTTTGCCCCATCTCACCCCTCCCCACACCCCAAAATGGCATGCATTCTGAGTATCCCTTCCCCTAGTCTGTCTTCTCTTCTCTCTCTCCACCCTTCTCTTATCCCCTTCCCCTTCTATTTTCCTGTAGGGCAGGATAGACTTCTATACCCCATTTCTGTATTTCTTATTTCCCAGTAGCATGTGAAAACATTTTTTTGAACATATGTTTTTAAAAGTTTAGGTTTCAAATTTTCTCTCTTCCTACCTCCCTACCCACCCTCATTGAAAAGGCAAACAACTCAATATAGGTTATACATGTGCAGTTATGCAAAACACTTCCATAGTAGACATGTTGTGAAAAACTAACTCTATTTCACTTAATCCTATCCTGCCCTCCCATTTATTCTATTCTTTCTTTTGACCCTGTCCCTCCTCAGAAGTATTTGCTTTTGATTACCCCCTTTCCCAATCTGCCCTCCTCTCTATCATCCCCCTGCTCTCTTGTCCCCTTCTCCCCCTATTTTCCTGTAGGGTAAGACAGATTTCCATACCCAATTGAATGTGTATGTTATTCCCTCCTTAAGCCAAATCCTATGAGAATAAGATTCACTCATTCCCTCTCACCTTCCCCTGTTTCCCCTCCACTGTAAGAGACTTTTCTGTTTTTTTTTTTGTGAGATAATTTACCCCATTCTACCTCTCCCTTTCTTCTTCTCCAGTATCATCCTCTCTCATCCCTTAATTTTATTCTCCATATGACCCCTTAATCTTCAACTCACCCTGTGCCTATCTATCTATCTACTATCTATCTATCTATCTATCTATCTATCTATCTATCTATCTATACATATAACTTTTTTCCTTCAACTACCCTAATACTGACAAAGGTCTCATAAGTTATAAATATCATCTTTCCATGCAGGAATGTAAACAGTTCAGATTTCTCTTTCCTGTTTACCTCTTCATGTTCCACTGGAGTCCTGTATTTGAAAGTCAAATTTTCTATTTAGCTCTAGTCTTTTCATCAGGAATTCTTGAAAGTCCTCTATTTCACTGAATGACCATTTTTTCCCCTGAAGGATTATACTCAGTTTTGCTGGGTAGGTGATTCTTGGTTGTAATCCTATCTCCTTTGCCCTCCAGAATATTATATTCCATGCCCTGCAGTCCTTTAATGTAGAAGCTGCTAAATCTTGTGTTATCCTGATTGTGTTTCCACAGTATTTGAATTGTTTCCTTCTGGCAGCTTGTAATATTTTCTCCTTGACCTGGCAACTCTGGAATTTGGCTACAATATTCCTAAGAGTTTTCCTTTGGGGATGTCTTTCAGGAGGAGATCTGTGGATTCTTTCAATTTCTATTTTGCCCTCTGGTTCTAATATCAGGGCAGTTTTCCTTGATAATTTCTTGAAAGATGATGTCTAGGCTCTTTTTTTGATCATGGCTTTCAGATAGTCCAATAATTTTTAAATTCTCTCTCCTGGATCTATTTTCCAGGTCAGTTGTTTTTCCAATGAGATATTTCACATTGTTTTCTAATTTTTCATTCTTTTGGATTTGTTTTACAGTGTCTTGATTTCTCATAAAGTCACTAGCTTCCAATTGCTCTATTCTAATTTTTAAGGAAGTATTTTCTTCAGTAAGTTTTTGGCCTTCCTTTTCCATTTGGCCAATTTTTCTTTTTAGGGCATTTTTCTCCTCATTGGCTTTTTGGACCTCTTTTGCCATTTGGGTTAGGCTGTTTTTTAAGGTGTTATTTTCTTCAGTATTTTTTTGGGTCTCCTTTAGCAAGCTGTTGACTTGTTTTTCATGATTTTCTTGCATCACTCTCATTTCTCTTCCCAGTTTTTCCTCTACTTCCCTTACTTGCTTCTCAAAATCCCTTTTGAGCTCTTCCAAGGCCTGGGACTGATTCATATTTTTCTTGGAGGCTTTGGATGTAGGAGCTTTGACTTTGTTGTCTTCTTCTGGTTATATATTTTGATCTTCTTTTTCACCAAAGTAAGATAATATAGTCTGACTCTTTTTGCCCCCGCTTGCTCATGATCCTGGCCAATTACTTGAGTTTTAAACTCTTTGTTCAGGTAAGAGTCTGCTTCCAATGTGGAGAGTGTAGTGTCCCAAGCTTCAGGGGTTTGCATAGCTGTTTTCAGAGATACTTGTAGGGACCTGTAAATTTTCAGTTCTTCCAAGGTGGTATGATAAGGGGTGAAGTGTTTACTCCTTTCCTGGCCTGTGACTACAAGTACTCCTTTCTGTCCTGTAACTGTGAGGAGGGGTTCCTCTCCACAACCACTACAAGCTCCACCATGCCAGCGCTCCTCCTCAGGCCAGCACCGCTGCCCAGAACTGTGGCCCAGATCCAAACACAGGCAAAGCAAGAGATTCCTGCCTCAGCACTGGCAAAGAGATCCCTGCAGTCCCTCTCTGATCAGCCAGTGGATTCCCCCTCAGTCTGTGGGCTGGAAGCTCGGGAAGCAGCTGCCCCCCAGGGCCATGCTCTTGGGGAATGGAGCTGAAACCCTACCTTCCTGTCTCAGCACCAACAGAAACAGACTTTTCCCACTGACCTTCTAAGTTGTCTTTGACATTGGTGCATTGAGGAGTCTGTAAACCGCCACAGTTGCCCCCGATTCAGTCCTCTGAGGCCTGCTCCAGGTTTGCTGCGGCCTGCCTGCCCACACTGCGCACACCTTTCTGATCAATCATCCAGGTTGTCTTGGGCTGGAAATTTGTTTCACTCTTTTCTTTTTGTGGGTTCTGCTGCTTCAGAATTTGTTTAGAGCCAGTTTTTATGAGTGTTTGGAGAGGTTTGGGGGAGAGCTCAAGCAAGTCACTGCTTTCACTCGGCCATCTTGGCTCCGCCCCTAGCAGACCTTAATTTAAATACTCTAATGTATATTTAAGGAAAAATGTTTTTATCTAATTATAGGTAAGCATCTCCCAATTCATTTTTTCCAGAATCAGATACTGATTTTATCCTTTATAAGGAGCCCAGTTTTAACCATTCTGTAGAAGACAGGGGCTTTTTCACCATAATCAGTTCAAAAGCTGTACATAAGTTCTGGGCATACCCTATCAACCTTATATGCAATAACATTAAACACTTATACATACATAGACCTATGCTAGACATGCAGAAGTTGAGTGACAGAATTCTAGCTCTCTATTGAACATATACCTCAGTTCTTATTCATAGATGTGATCAAAAGTAAAACAGGAATTTTTTAAGAAGTTTAAAGTTCACAAATACATCTTATACTTTGAGAAGATACAGGAGAGTATCACAGGATTTCAAGATCATCTAATCCATACCTTCCGCTCATTTTACAGATAGAAAAGCTGAGGTCTAGCTTCCCTGAGTTTCTGATCAGGACTCTTTCCTGACTGAGGAAAGAATATGACATTGTCCTTGCAGAGTAGCCATGCTGTGGACTATGATTGAGTGGAGTCCACATAATTCTGTGCTTCCTTTTCTGTCATGCCATACTAGAATGATGATGAGACTTGGGTTCTGATAACTGGGAGGAAGACCGGGGAGGGGAAGCAGAGAAAGAATGAAAACTAAAGGTAGGAGAGCCAGCCAGACTTAACACTCAAAAGCTGGGCAGTCAGATTATGTGGGAAGCCAGTCACCAAAAATGAGCCCCATGTAGTAGGAAAATTTGCATCTTCCCAAATTGGGAGGGGGTCGTGTTATTGTTTGGGCTCTGGCTAAGGCTCACTGGACTAGTGGACTTCAGCAGGTAGGTCATATGTATTGTGATAGCTCTTCTTAACAGCTAACAGATTAAGGCTAGGTCAGAGATGGAGGGATCACTAGCAAATTGGAACTTTACAATGTGGATGTGAGTAGAAAAGTTAGTGATTAGGGTTCAAGGTGGAAGGGTTGGGATGTATAGAATGCACATCCTCCTCATCTCTGCCTCTTAGAATTCCTAGCTTCTTCCAAAGCCCAGCTCAAGAGCCACCTTCTGCTTGAGTCCCCTCCTGTTCCTCTCAAATATTACTGCCTCTTCCCCTATTATGTTGTGTTTATTCTATATCTGTTTTGCATGTACATATATGCATACACTCACATATGTATACACAGAAAGTATACAAACACACACATACACACACACACACACACACACACACACACACACACACACACACACATACAAACATTTTATCTCCCCCAATAGAATATAAGCTCTCTGAAGGCAGGGGCTATTTCTTTCTTTTTTTAATCTTTTTATACCCAATTCTTAGCACAGTGACTGGTACATGGTAGTCATATAATAAATATTTATTGATTAATAACCAGAGATAAGAATTGGTCAGGCAGCATTTGCCCCCTAGGAAGCAGAAATATATAAAGAGAGTTCAGGCCATTGTAATGTTAGGTAAGCAGGGAGAGAAAGGAGATAACTGGATTCAAAACAAGAAAGTAGAAACAGGCAAGGGGCTATCAGGTAAGCAAACTGTTCTAACAGCTCTAATAATAATGCTCTGGGTAAGTGAGGCTCTCTGTGTCATTCTAGTGATCTGACTGTGACCCCACAGCCTATGACTCATTTTCCTTAGGAAAGACAGAGGGATTCAGAAGTTGCTGCTAAGGATATAGCTGTCATTTAAGCTTGTGACATGGTTGCTAAATCCCTTTGCAGTTCTCAGACCCTGGGCATCTTGGCCCCACAACCCAACACACACACACACACACACACACACACACACACAATTTCCACAAATACATAAGAACTATGTTCTAGGGGCTCCCTGGAACATGTGAACCTTACAGCTGAGCTGGTCTGTTGTGATAGAGGACTAACCTTCTTTCTTTCCCCTTCAATAAGGCAAGATTTTTGCAAAAATGCAATCACAAGGACCAGTAAGCATTACTTATCCACATACTGTTGTGCTAGATGAAGGCTATTTCTATGGTAAAAGAAAGGCTGGTGAGCTATCAGGGCTATTGATCACAGCTGCTCCCTGGCCACAGCCCACAGGTCAGCTGCCTTGCCTTCTTTGATGTGCTGACACCTTGAAGGGCAGCCTGAAGGGCATGATTATTTCTCTAATTGTTCTTTTGGAGATTTACATTAGAGATAAAGGCGTCTCTTCCACAGAATAACACTGTTAGATTTAGAAAGTTGAACTTTTCCTTTGGTTAGATGAGGCAGGCTACCTGAAGCACATTGCATCCTTGTTGGAAAATCTAGGATTAGCTTAGATACCAGAAAAGCTGTTGATTTATATCTGGGTTATCCCTGAAAGTGAGAGAAGTGCCCATATGTCTAATTCCTCCCAGGGGAAAGGGTCCAAGGATAACAATAGTAATAACTAGTGTTCATATAGCGCTCTAAGGATGTGCAAAATGCTTTGCATAAGTTATCTCAGTTGATGATTGCCAAAAAGTTTCCCTTTAATAGGATAAAGCCAGGACTCAGAAGCAAAAACAATCAAAAGACAGTTACTTAGAAATTAAGGTAAAGCAGCTGGGCATGGACCAGGCAAGCAGTCAGGAAGGAGACACAAGTCACCAGTAAAACAGAAGTAAGAAACTAAAGCAACATCTACCTCAACCAGGAAGCCTCTCATGCCTTGCCTGCTCAATCATTAATCAAGAGCAGTTGGTGGGAGCCAAAAAGCCACGTTGGGAAGATGGTCAGTAGGAAGTGGGAGACCAAAGCTTCATTTAAATGGTCTACTGTACATGTAAGGAAAAAGGTCTTAAATGAACAGTAAGTTAGCATTTGTTCTAGTATCAGACACTGACATGGGATATTTCAATGAAACAGATTTTTTTTTTTTAGGCAACTGGGGTTAAGTTACTTTGCCCAGGGTCACACAGCTAACAAGTGCCAAGTGTTTGAACTCAGGTTCTCCTGATTTCAGGACCAATGCTCTATCCACTGCGCCACTTAGCTGCCCCAATGAAACAGATTTTTAAGCATTTTCTAGAAGATGAGGATTCTGTAATGGTAGTCAGTGCTAGGGGTAGAGAAACCATTTCTAGGCATAGGTATCAACATTTGTAACATAGGAGACACCAATTATACCAATTGTAAGGGGGGAGTCATTACTGCAGCTTTTGGGCTCCAGCCTCTAGCAGCTTCACTTTTGATCTGGACAGCCAGAAAGACAGGAAAGGAGAAGTAATGAGGGGTTAAATAATTTACTTTATTCTTATTCTTCTCAAGTGGGTTGCTGATAATGGGAGCAACAACTCCTGCAGCTTCCCCTAATTACTCTTCTTGCACGGGCTGGCAAGAATGCGCAAAGTAGGAACTCCAACTCCTATCACAGTCCTCTCAGCCTCCATGGGAGTCAATGGAGGCAAGTATAGCATTACACTATCACATTCCCCCCAAGCCTTGATAGGGGCAGGTCAAGGCCTGCACAGCTTTCAGCTGGCACATTCCTCAAATCCCCACTCACTGACCAGTGCTCATTTGATTTATAGGAGAGCACACAAGGCAATTTGCCAGCAATAGCCTCACAAGTTTATATTTACTTTAGCAATATCATAATGACTGAGCACAGTGCAAATGCGGTAGGTGTTCACAATTTAAGCACAAATGTTTACATTATCTCATCATTATATCTCATTACATAGTCGCAGCAGAAATTGTTTACAATGTGAAATCCTGGGAACTACTAGATTGTTATGGCATGGACCCTGGGAACTAGTATCTGAAAAAGAATAACAAAATCCACCTTACATAATAACCAAAAGATACCAGCACATCCCCTCCTAGACTCAGCTTTACCCATTGGGCCTATCACTTTATAGCAGCCACATCCTGAGTATTTGATTCTTCTCAATGTTTAAATGTCTTATCTTTCAATATGAGGTTTTTCAATTTGACAGTGAAATAAAGCCTAAAAATCCTCACAGTCATTCTTTCTTCTCTAGGGAAATTTCCTCAAATAGATAAAGAACATGTTTTTGTGGACTCTCACTTCAGACACTACGTGTGACCCCAGACAAATCATTTAAATTCACTAGTCTCAGTTACCTCATCTGTGGCATGAGGAGGTTGTATTCAATAACTCTCAATTACCTTTTGGACCCAAATCTATGAATCTATGACATTATGTCTGACAATCAAACATATTTAACGATTAATCCCCATCTGTAATGTAGAAGACAGTACAGAAATCAAGGAAGATACTTCTTGCTTCCAAGCTTTTTATCCTAAATACAAAAATCTCAAGGTTGACTTGTTTGAACTCAGGTTTCATCTGTTACCATATCTTTGCTTTTTTCAGCTTGCCTCTATTACAGAGTGCCCATCTTCAGGCTCCTTATGGTTAAGGCAGTCCTCATGTACATGTAACCAAAGAACATGAATTCCAGGATAATCTGATAGTGTCCCTTGTGTTGGACTGTTGACAATCCAAAACTATGCTGGAAGCATCTTAGGCATAATCTCTGCCTCTTGCTATGCTACTTTCAGAATCATAGAATTTCTGAGTTAGAAGCAACTTTAGACATTATTTAGTATAACACCTTTGTTTGACTGATAAGGAAAGTAAGCCCCAAAGTGACTGAAAGTCAGCAAGTTCATGGAAGGAAGAGTCATAAACATAGCCTAGGCAGGGGTAGGGAACCTGAAGCCTTGATGCCCCATGCAGCTCTCTAGGTCCTCAAGTGCAGCCCTTTGACTGAATCCAAAGTTCACAGAACAAATCCCCTTAATAAAAGGATTTGTTCTATAAAACTTGGACACAGTCAAAAGGCCACAAGCAAGGACCTAGAAGGCCACAAGGTTCCCCACCTCTAGTAGACTTCTTGATTCTGAATGCAGGATAGGAATCAATGGGAAAATCATATTTTACCTGCAAAAATTAACCTGTACCTCCAAAGGCTGTAATGTTCATTACCTGCTGATGAATTGACTCAATTTCTGACTGTCTTTAAGCCCTCTCTCTACAATGAAATGCTCTCTGCTTTAATCATACTTCTGCTATATATAATTGTGTGGAACTATAGCCATATAATGACACTCAGTTTTATCTATGGAATTCTCTACCCTTAGCCCCAAATACACAAAAATGTATATATAAGATCAACTGAAAAAAAAAAAACCTAGAGAAAACCAGCCAGTGACAAATAAAAGGAAAACCAGCTATCTTGGTATGCATTTTCATTGTTTTTGAGACATTATAAAATTTATTAGGCAGTCAGATCATACAAGTGTATCAGAAAAGTTTAAAGAACTACTGTTTTATTAAAGAACACAGACACTTTCCACTTTATAAATGTTCTTAAAAACTTGCCAGGCATGTCAAGTGGCTACAGGGTTCCTGCTGTTTCTCTTCCTAAGATGACTGTTTAGGTTTTCCCTCTCCTCCTCTCTCTCTCCCTCTTGCCCTTCAAACCCTACCATCCCAGTTCCTTTTATCACCTTAGCCTTTCAGCAAACCCCAAAGATGCTCCACCCCTCCCTCCTTTGTCTACTATCACTGGCCTTGCTTTGCTTTCATCCTCAGCCCTTACTCTAGCTTTCCTAAAAAACCTTTAACCAGAGTCCCTGCTCTTGGCTCCAGATTTAGCAGCCCCAACCATAGAGACAAAAATGCCACAGAGCCTTCTGAGTTTGCCTTTGAAATGTAAATACATCTTACTTTGCTTCTTTATGAAGGAAGACTTAGCATTAGCACATTTCACTTTTTTTTTCCTTAGGGGGTCTAAGCATAAAAAGGAAAAGGAGATGGGATAAAAAATTTCTATTTTACTTGTCTTATTTTCCTTATTTTTTAAAATTTTATTTTATTTTTCGATTAGCAAGCATTGTTTTCTCTCCTTTTCACATCCTCTCTACCTGGGGAAAAAAAAAGTAAAAAATAAGCATAGCCAAGTAAAACAAATCCCCATGTGGGCCATGTCCAAAAAAATGTGTCTCATTCTGCATATTCAGTCCATAACCTCTCTATCAGGAGGTAGTAACCTACTAGGAGTCAAATTCCTCAGGAAACCTCAAAAGGAATACACCCGAGATGGCCATTCTGTTCTGCAGAGGGTGAAGGAAGGGAAAGGAACCCTTGGAAATCAATAAGCGATGTGAGTGGAAGGAAAATCATTCTCACCCACTGAGACCCAGAAGTATCTTTAGGGATTTCCATTGTGAAGAGTAAGCAGGCACTTCATTGGAATCCTAGATTTAGCTATGGTATGGATCTGGAAGGTCACTGAGCCCACCCTTGAAAACTGCTATTAAGTGATTTGCCCCAGTCATTTAACTTGACAGTATCCAAGGCAAGATCTGAACTCGGGTATTCCAAACTCCAAGTCCAGGAGACTATCTATCACATGTCATCAACCTGCTACCCTTTTCTCTTCTAGTTTGGAATCTGGGTATGCTAGAGAGAGACAGGTTCCTGGTCCCCATTCTTTGCACTTCTTCTAAACCCTCCAGCTTCCTGTTTTAACCATTGCCCAAAGCCAAGGAAACAACCACCAGTACCTTAGAGCTTAGAGCTCCTGGTGATGGGTAGGAGATATAAAGGCTCAGATCCTGATCTCCCCAAAGAGCAGAGGGGAGGGAGATTGACAAGACGGCAGATATTCTTGGCAGCCCAAGCTGGAACTCAGTGCATTTCCACACATGAAAGGGGTTATTCATCTTGGTAAGTTTCCCAAGGAATGATTAGTACATGGAATAAGATGATACTTCAGGTACATTAGGATTAAATAGGCTTGTGTGGACTTGGTGTGGTACCTAAGTGGGTATTACATTGTCTCTATGAATAAATAGGTGCTGAGCTACAAAGAACTGGATTATGAGAAGAAATAAAATCCTTCCATAATTTAGGAACTTCTTAACAGCTATCTTGAAATAATAGCTTTTTTTAAATTTCTTGAATACAATGGAACATGTTTCCCAGAAACCCATGTAACAATTTTATTATTTTGCTATGAGATATACAGTAATAAAATTCGATTTAATGACTTCACCATGCAAGGCAGAAATTTACATTGATGAACTTTTTCCACAAGTTACTAAGTCTCTCCCAATAAGCTACCTATTTAATGTTCCTTAAGCTTTTGGTGAAAAAGTTTTTAGCTCTCAGACCAGTATGGCAAAATAATAAATTGTTTTATTTCAATTAAGTAAATGTATTGAGTGACAACTATGTTTGACAAAAATCAAATAGTTCCTGCCCTCAAGAAACTTGTATTCTATTATAGATAGGAGAATATACATACACAGACAAATAGGAATTTCAGGAGAAAGAAAGAAATAACTGTATTTAAGGATAGATGCAAAGAGGAAGTGATGTCAAAACCAAGCCTTGGAGATTTAATTTAATTTTATTTTGATTTTCAGGTCCAAATTCTCTCTCTCCCTCCATCTCCTCCCCCACCCTTTGAGAAGTCAAGAAATATGATAGCCATATGATTTCATGCAAAACATATTTCTACATTAGTCATGTTGCAAAAAACAAAATTTAAAAAAAATGGAGGATTAGGAGCAGCCACCCAGCTGAACTCTCCCAACACTCCCTTTCAAACAATTTTAAAATAATTGCTCAAATCAAATTTTAGACTGACAGAGTTGACAAAAAAGTTGGGATGAGATATCTTTCCAGCCTAAGAAAACTTAAGAGGTAGGCAAGAGAAGTCAGTAGTACTGGGCTAGAGGTCTGTTCAGAGTCCAAACAGGAAGTTGTGGTGCTACAGTAACAACTTTGGGAGCTCTCAGCCAAGGATGGTAAGGAGATCAGACAATTCCAGAGCTCCCAAGTCAAGGGGAAAATGTTGTAAACAGCCAGAAAGAAATAATTCACATATTGTGGAGCCACAGTCAGGATCACACAAGATTTAGTGGTTTCCTCATTAAAGAAGCAGAGGGCTTGGAATATGATATTCCAGAAGGCAAAGGAGCTAGTATTACAACAAAGAATCACCTGCTCTGGAAAATGGAGTATAATCCTTCTAAGAGGAAAAGGGGATATTTAATGAAATAGAGGACTTTCAAGCATTCCAGATGAAAACACCAACACTAAATAGAAAAGCTGACATCCAAACATGAGACTCAAGAGAAATATAAAAACAGGAATGAATAATCATAAGGGACTCAACAAAGCTAACATTTCCATATGTGAAGACGATACATGCAACTCCTAAAAACTTTATCATTATTACAGCAGTTAAAATGAGTTTATGTAGACAGAGGGCATGGATGTCAATCAATTATGCTCTAGTGATCTCACAAAAATGAAGGGGGGAGAAAGACAGGTGTATTGGGAAAAGGAGAAGGGAGAGGGAGAACAGGGAAAATTTTCTGGCATAAAAGAGGCTCTTAAGGAAGAAGGGTTTGTTTGCTGTTTTTGTTTTTGTTTTACAATGGAAGTGAAAATGGGGGGAGTTTGACAGGCAATGCTTGAACCTTACTCTTATTATAATTGATTCAAAAAAGAAAGAATACACACACACACACACACACACACACACACACACACGAACACACAAGGACACACTCAGTTGTGTATAGAAATGTAACTTACCCAATAGGTAAGTAGGAGAAGGGGATAAGAGAAAGGCAGGGAGGGAAAGAGGGAGGACAGATTAAGGGAAGAAATGGTTAGAAGCAAAATAGACTTCTGAGGAAGAACAGGAGAGAGAGAAGAAGAGAAGAAGAGAAGAAGAAGAAAAGAAGAAGAAGAAGAAGAAGAAGAAGAAGAAGAAGAAGAAGAAGAGAAGAAGAAGAAGAAGAAGAAGAAGAAGGAGGAGGAGGAAGAGGAGGAGGAGGAGGAGGAGGAGGAGGAGGAAGGAGGGAGAGAGAGAAGATAATAGGATGAAGGGAAATACATACAAACAATAGCTGTGACAGTGAATTGAATGAGCTCACCCATAAAATGGAAGCAGGTAGTAGAATGGATTAGAAATCAGAATCCAACATAAGTTGTTTACAAGAGACTGATACACTTGAAACAGAAAAACACCCACAGTTAAATAAAGGTCTGAAATAGCTGAAGTAAAAAAATCATGATCTCAAACAAAGTAAAAATAAAAAATATACCTAATTAAAAGAGATAATCAGGAAAAATACATTTTGTTTAAAAAAGGTACCATAAATAATGAGGTAATATCAAGGATTTTTATAGCAAGTTTCTCTGATAAAGACCTCATTTTTCAAAGCTATACTGAGTACAAAACTGAGTCAACTTTATAAAAATAAAAGCCATTCTGCAATTGATAAATGGTTAAAGGATATAAGATAGTTTTCAGAAGAAGCAATCAAAGCTATCTATAATCCTATGAAAAACTGCTCTAAATGATTATTGATTAGAGAAATGCAAATTAAAACAACTGAGGTACTACCTCACACCTATGTGAAATGACAAATGCTGGAAGGAATGAAGGAAAAATAGGTACACTAATGAACTGTTTGTTGGTGGAGTTGTGAACTGGTCCAAACATTCTGGAGAACAATTTGGAATTATGCCCAAAGGGCTATAAAACTATACATACCCTTTGACTCAGTAATATCACTACTAGGACTATATTCCAAAGAAATCAAAGAACAAGGGGAAAAGACCTGAATGCACAAAAATATTTATACTAACTCTTTCTGTGGTGGCAAATAAGTGGGAATTGAAGAATGGATGAACAAGTTGTGAGATTTGATTGTGATGGAGTACTATTGTGCTATAAGAAATGACAAGGGGGTGGTTTCAGAAAAACATGGCAAGACCTATATGAACTGATGCAAAGTGAAGTGAAAAGAATTGGGAGATCATTGTGCACAGTAACAGCAATGTTTCAAAGATGATGAACCATGAAAAACTTGGCTACTCAGATCAATATAATAGTCCAAGACAATTCCAAAAGATGATGATGAAAAAATGCTGTCCATCTCCAGAGATAGAACTGATAAACTCTGAGTACAAATTTAATTTTCTCACTTTCTTCATTTTTTGAAATATGACTAACACAGAAATGTTTTTGCATGATTTTGCATGTATAATTGATATATTGCATGCTTTCTCAGTGGGTGGGGCAGGGAAGGGAGAGAATTTGGAACTCAAAATTAAAAAAGAAAAGAATGTTAAGATAAATAATAAATTTTAAAAGGAAAAGTAAAAAGACAAAAAAAAAGAAAGTGAAAGAAAATATGCTTCAATCTGCATTCAGAGTTTATTAGTTCTATCTCTGGAGATGGACAGCACTTTTTCATCATGAGTTCTTTGGAACTGTGATGGATTATTGCATTGATTAGAGTGAACCTAAGGATTTTAAAAGATAGGTGTGAGAAGGCAGTGTTTTCTAGGAATAAGGGACATCCTGTGCAAAGATACAGAGATGGGAGATGGCATTTCAAGTTCAGGAAACAGTTTTGGTTAGTTTGGCTGGAAGTCACAGCATGTGAAAGGAAAGAATATGAATTGTCTGGAAAGATAGGCGAGAGACAGTGGAGAGTTTTAATTGCCAGGCTGAGACCCTTCCTCACAAAACTATGCCAAGTAGGTAGTACAAATATTATTATTCCCATTTTATAGGAACTGAGACTCAGAGTGCTAGGAGCATATGTAGCTGTTAATCTAGTGTTCTTTCTGCTACACCATCATGGGGTGGCAAAATGAACACTGATACGATTGTGATGTACTGTTTGGACATTGAAAGAATAGGCAAAAGAGGGAGGTCCTGAAGGAATCTGTTGTAATAGAGGAATGAGGTATGGAGGCCTGTATTTGTGGGGAGTGAGGCTGAGAGAGGGCTTATATGGACAGAAAAGAATCCATGTGAGGAGCATCATGAAAACGTCCACAATGTTTAGGATTCAAAATGCAAAAGGGAATAGCTGGTAGATTGAAAGCATACTTTCCTCTCTAACACCACTGAATAGAAAATGTAGGGAGATCAATCAAGAAATCAATTAAAAAGCACTTTTTAAACACCTAATGTGTGCCAGGCACTTTGCTAACTAACGGGGATATAAAGAAAGAACAAAAATAATTTCTGCCTTCTTGTCAGAGTTAATTTGGGATCCATGGTTGAATGGTAGGTGGTTTGTAATTTTTAAAAATATATTTTGAAAATTATAGTTGAATATTTTAATATAGTAGTTTAATATAGTTGTAATTTTATGGGGGTTTTTTGCATTTAAAAACATTTATTTTATGCATTTTAAAACATAGGCTTACCAGACTTTCAAAGGGGTCCATGATACAAAAAAGGTTTAGGACTCTAGCCAATGGAATTTGAGGAAGTAGATGCTTTCTGTTGGACGTCTTATCTCTGCCTTAGCATCTTATCCCTGCTTTCCATAGCATCACTTTTCCTGGACATCTCAATAACATCAAGAGCTGACACTGCGGCTCTGCATCATTGAATATGTTATCGTAGTTTTTCATTCATGTTTTCTACATGCATGTATATTCCAGCTACTCTGCCACATGGGTTCCTGACATGTACCTCTTCACTCAGGTTCCCTGGCAACACACGTTTCTTATGCCTACGCTCTTCCCCACTGATGATGTGGTAATTGCTGGGATATTATACACCATGTAATCATGGGAGATATTTTCTTATCATATTATTTGCTATATCATTTGAGTAAATGTCTTTTGCTTTGAACTAATGAACTGTCTTCTAGCTTTCTGCTAAAAATATATTTAATAACCACAAAACAAATGAAAATGAATGTTGGGAAATTATGAAGAATAGGCTTAGACTGAAAAAAGAGATGTAAAAAGACATCTCGACTCCTTTGCAGTGTTAGGAGTGTTCACAGGTTTGGAACATAGTCTATGTTATATTTTAATGTCATATTTTTAAAATGTATTGATTGATTTTACTGATTTCTTTTTCTTTTCTTCAGTTTTCCTTTCAAAAATGCTTTATCATAAGGGATGGCTTTCAAGGAGTGTAAGGGGCAGGGATACAGAGGAAAATATAGATAATGTTAAAACAAAATATTACCAACAAAATCTATTTATAAAAACTGAACATATTAGTGAGGGGCCACAGTTTTTAATAGGATGTTACCCACAGACAAATTTAGTGCTTTTCTGTGGTGCTTCACTGAAATAATCTCAAAACCATTATTCAACCCAGGCTTCCTAGATTTCTCACAGTTAGAATTCTAACACAAGAATAATAAGTTACAAGGGTCATTTTCCTGTATGAAAAAGCTTATGAGAGAGTAGTTTTAGATTTGAAATACTCTTCCTTTCCAAGGTAAGGGTTTATTGGCATTGAGCTCCAAATAGCTAAATTTCCTTGCTCTGGGGAGGGGGCTCAAAAGAACAAGAGTATAGATAGATAGATAGATAGATAGATAGATAGATAGATAGATAGATAGATAGATAGATATAGATATGTATATAGATATAGATATAGATATAGATATAGATTTAGATATAGATATAGATATAGATAGATATAGATATAGATGTGTGTGTGTGTGTCTGTGTGTGTATGTGTATGTGTGTATATATATATGTATATTTTACATATACATATATACATATATATGTATATACACACATATATATACACATAGATAGTTAGATAGATATATATCCTAAAATCCTGCTCCAATGGCTCACAGTGGTATGAAGATAATTGGGGATTCTTGAAGGCTACAGTAACAGAACATAAGCTCTGGTAGACACTACCAAGCTGAGAAGTATTTCACTATGGCCTTGTAACAGACAGACTGTATACTTACAATCCAAAGATAAGCCTAAATAATATGTTAACTGCAAAGTTAGCTGAAGAGTACTGACATTTTTTTGTCTACAGCAACAGCTAAAGACCTGGTACTAAATCGTAAGGAGATTGTAATCTACGCTAGTGAAGGGAGTAAATAAAAGGACACCAACAAAAGGACAGATCCTAAATGGATGAAGTATTAGATGGATTGAAAATATCTATAGCTATAATTCTATTTAAGCAGTAGGGCAGCCAATTCATCATTCATTTTTAAACAAATATTTGCTTAGCATCCGCTATGTGCAAAGTATTATTATAAGTTCTGAAAGAGATAGGTTTTAAAAGACCTGGTCCCTACTATCACGGAGACTGCAATTTAGTTGAGAGATAAGACAGAAACATAGATAATCCAGAGGCTGCTACTTTCTTGTTGAGAACTGCATTCCTCCCAAACCTATGCAGAACACAACCAATAACGTATAAGGATTGCATCCTAGCTTAGACGCTACTTGGAATACAGCATACCTGGTATGAGCATGAATTCTTGTAAGATATACAGAATAGAGGGCTGTTTGAGCAAAGTACGAAAACAGAGAGAAAAGAAAAATGGAAAGAACATATCTAAATCTAACCCCTATTACCATTAACGGGGGCCTTCTCTGAGCTATGCTGGGTCTAGAAAGGCATCTTCCATTCAACATCTTTTCACATCTGAACTAAATTGTATCTATCACCAATTCCCTTATTGGTCCATCAGATGACGGGTTAAGAGAAGTGAGTACTGGAGCCAGATAGTAATAACAGTCAGGACTTCATAGGAAGGAATGAGGGTGATAATCCCCTCTTCTTAGTCGACGAATAGCACCAAGGCTCCACAGAATTTTCCCATCTTTTGCACAGGATATTGTTGCTAATGTTTCCAGTTAGGATTGGCATTTCCTGGAACTAGGCTGGTTTCAGGATTATAATGCTGTCTGCAGGACAATGGTTTCAACTGACCACAGTAAAAATACTGACTCATAGTTCTGGCACTTGGGAAGGAATTCTGGCTTTGGCTCCACCTAGAGGTTGTAGTTTATATTGTAAGTCCTTTAGGTGAGTCCTTACAGGCTAGTTATTAGGATAATGTGTTAAGATATATTCTGCCCTTTGGCAAATTTCCTAATGTCCCATTGTATAGATACAAGGCATACTAATATATGAAGTGCTGTACAAAAGGCCTGAATGTTAGCCTGTTTACTGGACCAACTCCATAATTTAAAGGCCTGAGATTGTCATCAGAGAGTTAAGAGTTAATTCAGGCCAGGAATGGATAAGCTTGGGAATATTTGTTCTTTATATGAGCTTATGACCTTTTGTGCCAGGGAGAGTTTTTCTGAAGTCTGGCCAGGGCCATAAAGAGTAAATTCCTATATCTATGAAGCTAGGACCAAAAATATCCAGATGATGAGTCAGATTCTCTTCTTACTTCTTTTTCTCCCTCCCCCAGTTACAATGCTTAGAAATCCATAGCATACCTCTGGTAGCAGAGGTTACATTAATGTGATTCTACATAATCACCACCCTGGAACCATTCAAAAGATAAAGAGCATCCCTAATACACATCAGAGATGGGACTTTTCTTGTAGAAAAGGGAAAATCTAGGCAGCCATCTTAGGAAGTGGCACACCACCATCCCAATTTGGATGAAACCTTGGAGGAAAACAGGAGTCTCTTTTGTCCCTAGTTCTCCTAAGGCTTTTGTGAACTGTGCAAAATATTCTTTAATATATTTCTTATGGATAAATAAATCTTATGTTTGGATTTTCTCATTTTCCTTTTGCTAGTATAGAGAAAGAATTATGACATAATCAGTCATTTGGAGAGATCTTTGCCAACAAATTTGCCAACTGATCAAGTCTCCTCATCTTAAAGCTTCTAGAACTCAGGCAGAGAGGCCTCATCCAAATTTAATTAGTGAATAGCTATAATTCAAGCAATTACTGAGGCTCCTAGAAAACACAGGGACAGGGATTAGGATCTCAGCAAACATAAACCAGAGGCTGGTCTGGGACAAGAGCCAAAGTTTATCCAGAATGCCAAAATGCTTAAGTTGGGTTCTGGAGTAGATATTTCCAGCTAGGGAGGTCTGTATGAGATTAGTAACTAGACTAGAATGATACTTAAATTCAAATGCCTTTCCCCAAGTTTCACTTTATTTTGGTAAAAATGTATATGTCTCATGTCTACCCTGACACTTTTCATGGGCCAGATCAACCTCATTACTCTCTTGACTCACTCCGTTCCAATTCCAACCAGCAGCTTCAGCTTCAGATAGTCATACTCTTCATGTGGAGATGCTTTTGTAAAGGTAAATTCACTCCCACATCATCTACTTATGATATTCTTTATTTTCCTTGGAAGGAAGCAAACATTTATTAAGCAACCTGCTCTGGACCAGACACTCTGCTCTGTGCTTTACAAATGTTATTTCATTTAATCCTCACAACAGCCCCTTAGGAGATAGGTGCTATTATTACCCCCACTTTACAGTTGAGGAAACTGAGGCAGACAAAGGTTAAATAACTTGCCCAGAGTTCCACTACTGGTATCTTCCTGATTCTAGGCCCAGCTTTCCATCTCCTGTGCCACCCAGCTGACTTTTGCCTTCTCTCATACTGGCAAGATACAAAGATGTCATTTCACTTTCGGACTTTGATAAAGTAACACAGAAAAACAGACATAGGCTCAGACGAACCTTTTTGTTCTTAATGCCCAAATCAGGTTGACTTTCTGTATGAGGAACTGCAAGGAGCATTGATTTCTCCCTGGACATCTCTAACACCAGTCTCTCTGAGGGCAGAAAAATTTCATGCTCGACAATCTTCCTTTTTTTTTCCTTTGTGAAACCTCCCACTTTAGCTGTTTACGTACACTTAAACTGCAGCACAGATACACAAAATGCCTGAGTACTAAGTACTTCATGTGGAGATGACCTGCTGAACACTGTATTCTGTCCTCACCTACTTCTACTTTCCTTGAATTATCCCTAATTTTTACAAAAAAGCCAGGGTAATGTAGTTGTTCCTTTGACATTACATAAAGTTGGCATGTTCCCCAAATACAATATAATGCACATTGGAGACATTTGCCAGGTGTGTTTTCCCCTCAAAAGTAGACAAGAGGGAGGAAGCAGCTTTAAAAGCAAGTTAAATGAATGAGTCAGCTGTCATCCCTGTGTCTTTTATCAGGATGTAAATTATGTCTCTTTAGGTGAGCTTGTTGCAAAGAGGAAAGTCTATTGGTCAAAGTAGAATGATAAATAAACCTGATGGAATCTCTCTGTTTTCACTAATTTTAACATGATTTGTTATACTTCCATTTTTGACAATTTAAATTTTCATTTCAATAAACCTCCAAAATCAGTAAGTTGCAAATGAAGATTCTGAAAATTTGAAATCTGTATTAGAACTGTGGGATCTACTTTTCTGGGATAATTGATCAGTCAATTTAGTCCACAGCCTTGTTTGCCTATATGAAATGAGTGGGTTGTACCCAATGACTCTGAAGACACTTCTAGCTATACATTGACAATGGCATATGAATTATTTCTGCTTTAGGGGAAGCTATGATTTATCCTGGCACATGTTAGCAAAGGACAGCCCTGTTCCTGAGCAAACATGTCAGCATCATGTGGAGAGAAGACCCAAACTTTAGGAGGCAGACTGGAAGAAATCTTCAGATAAGATCTATACATGAACTCTATACTCAGGATTTTTATGCATAACTCTCTGGAAATTATATGATTTTGTTATGCTATTACATACCCCTTTCTTTTTTTTTTCTTTTTTTGGCTAGCAATGGGGTTAAGTGACTTGCCCAAGGTCACACAGCTAGTAAGTGTTATGTGTCTGAGGCTTTATTTGAACTCAGGTCCTCCTGAATCCAGAGCCGGTGCTCTATCCACTGCACCACCTAGCTGCCCCTACATACCTCTTTCAACAACACCACCCCATTACTGCCTTGAGGAGCAGCCTGGTGAAGAAAAGTATCATGAAAACCTGGGTTCAAAGTCCTTCCTACGACAAATACTTGTTCTGTCACCCTGGACAAGCCATTAAACTTCTCAGTCCCCAAACAACCTTCTAAGATTATAAATTGTAGAGGATGATAGAGGAAGTCTCATATAGAGTTCCTCTTAGCAACGACATCATAGGTCCAATCCAAAATTCAAATACTGTCCTTCAAGTTAGAAAACTCTTGATATCATCTATTTCTAGCTGGAGTGGACTGAGAGGAAAAGGGAAGCTACTGCACAGAAAGGGTAGGCAGTAGAAGTAAGTATATAGAGGAACTATTCTTTAAGGAGTGTCAGGCATTATCAAGGATAAGGAGTCCAATAATGAGAACAGAGCAAAGAGCTACAGGGTAGGAGTGAACCAGCACCAGTGGCTGCCTATTGCCTTTAGGATAAAATATAAATGTTTCTACTTAATTTTAAAAGCCCTTCATAAGCCATCCCCAACCTATGTTTTCAACCTCAATGGACATTATACCCTTCTCTCTGTTGAGTACATATGATTCTGTCTCTTGTCTCCAAATCTTTAACCCGTATTAACCTTCCCCATGTCTGAATGCTCTCTCTTCATGGTCATCTCACAGATTGCCTTTATTACTTCAAGACGTAACTAAATCACCATGTTACGCATGAAAGTTGTTGTTTTCTTTTTACCCCTACAACTGTGGGCACCTTTCCTCCTAAACTTCCTTGTCTTTATCTATTTAGTAAATATTTATATTTATTCTTTCTAGATTTATTCTGCACATATTTCTATACAGTGTATATTTATTTCTCTCTCTGGTTAGACTGTACGTTCCTTATGTGTAGGGATTTTTTCATCCTTTGTATTTTTATCTCCAATCCCTGACATATAGTAGGTATTTAATAAATGTTTATTGATTAACTGATTAATTTAGGATCATCTCTCTGTCCTTATCCAGAGTGAGGGGAGAAAAAAAAATCCTTTTTCATGATAGTTTTTTAAACTGAATTAACCTGTTGTTTGACTGGATCAAACCAATTGTTTTAGCATCCTGTAGATATAGCCAGAAGTTAAAAACATTCATTTGTGAATGTCTGGAAGCCAAGATGGTGGAGTAAGCAGTAAATAACTGTAACTCTCCAATATTCACCACCAAAGAACCATAAAATATTGTCCCCAAACAAATCCTGAAACAGCAGAACCAGCAAAAAAGACAGTGCAAAATAATCTTTTAGCCTAAGAAACTTGGAAAATCATCAAGAAAAGTTTGTCCTTCGGGTAAAAGGCGAATGAAGTACAGGACAGGAGGTACCCCCACAAGGCAGCAACAAGCACCGCTTCAGGAAACCAGCAGGAGATCCTGAGTCCCAGTGCACTGGAGTAGGCAACACTAGCCCCCCCCCCCCCAACCATGTGCCTCAGCATGGCCAGGGGAAGAGGCAGACTCCAGCTCTGAGAAATGCTATATGCTCCAGCATATCCCCAGGCAAACAGGCAACCTCCAGTGGCCAGACAGCCACATGCTTCAGTGAAGCCCCATGGAAATGCAGAAACACACTACCAGCCTCAGCACATATCAGATACCAGCACTAGGACCCCAGCTCAGCACCAGGTAAGCTGCCAGAGCCTTACAACCTCCAGCAGTGCCAGCCAACCTCCTCAGTGCAGCACCAGACATGAGGGTCCCTGTGGGCCTGAATCCTCTGGCACAAGAAGCCAGAGTCAATGCCCCTTCCATCCTGGGAGCAGAGCTGACATTTAAAAGAAAGAAAAAAGGACCAAAAAGATGAGCAAAAACCAATAACAACAAAAAAGAATCTGACCGTAGAAAATTATTGTGATGACAGGAAAGATCAAGACATAAACTTGGAAGAGGACAACAATGTCAAAGCACCTGTTGGCAAAGCCCCAAATAAAAATGGGAAGTGGTCTCAAGCCCAAAAAGAACTCCCATAGAAGGGCTCAAAAAAGAGATTAAAAATCATATAAGAGAGGATGAAGAAAAATTGGGAAAAGAAATGAGAGTGATGCAAAAGAATTGTGACAAAAAGAGTCAACAGCTTGGAAAAAGAAAACAACTGCTTAAAAAGTAGAATTGGCCAAAAGGGAAAGGAAGTGCAAAAGCTAACTGAGATAAACAACTCCTTCAAAGTTAGAATTGGATAAGTGGAAGCTAATGATGCCATGAGATATCAAGAACCAATCAAACACATTCAAAAGAATGGGAAAAAAAAACAGAAGAAAATGTAAAATACTTCATGGGAAAAAACAACTGACCTGGAAAATAGATCTAGGAGAGACAATGTCAGAATCACTGGACTGCCTGAAAGCCATAATCAAAAGGAAGATCTGGGCAGCATCTTTTAAGAAATTATAAGGAAAACTGCCCTGATATTCTGGAACCAGAGGGCAAAATACTACCATAACCAAATTAGAAGAGCAAGGAACAGTTTACCTGTCAGATCTGTGGAGAACAGAAGAATTTATGATCGAACAAGAAATAGCAAACATTTTGAAATGCAAAATGGATCATTTGTGTGGTGGCAAAATATTGGAAATTGAGGGGATGCCCATCAATTGGGGAATGGCTGAACAAGCTGTGGTATGTGAATGTAATGGAATAAGAAATGATGAACAGGTAGATTTTAGAAAAATCTGGAAAGACTTGTATGAACTGGTGCAAAGTGAAATGACTAGAACCAGGAAAGCATTGTACACAATATCATTAAGATCGTGTGATGATCAACTATAAAAATAATTCAACTGTTCTGAGCAACACAATAATCCAAGACAAATACAAAGGACTCATGAAAGAAAATGCTGTACATGTCCAGATAAAGAACCAATGCGTTCTGAATGCAGATTGAAGCATACTTTTTTACTTACTTTATTCTTCTTCATGTTATGTTTTTTTCTTTTTGATTTGTTTCTATCTTTACAACTGTGACTAATATGGAAATATGTTTTGCATGATAGAACATATATAACCTATATCAAATTGCCTACTATTTTAGAAACAGAGGAAGGAATGGGGGTGGGGGAGAAAAAATTGTAAAAATGAATGCTAAAAATTGTCTTGACATGTATTTGGGAAAAAATAAAACACTAAGAATTTTTTTTAAAAGATTCATTTGTTTAGACCAATGCATTTCAAGAGTGAATCAGCTAACACCACAGAGAATCTGACAGCACCATAGGGAACATACTTTCCAATAGCTAAATATGTGTAGAAAAATTGGTCTAATGTATTAGCAACAAGCAGGATTTCCTTCAATGTTAACTATTTAACATGACTTTGATCTTTTACCAATTGATAGACCTGCCCCATATTTGTCTATCACCTTTCAATTTACTTTCATTCTAAAACAGTAATGAAGTTCACTAATTTCAAGAGAAAAATTCAGGTGATAAAGGAAAATAATCTTTAGGTCTATTTTAGAAGCTTGGAGTTTTTCTTATCCTGAGACCTATCATTTCATATCTAAAATTTCATTAGTTCAAAACACAAAGGACCACAAAATGACCTTTGAATTAACTGGTTTGGCATTATTTAAAACATTTATTAAGAAATATGGCATCATCAAAAGATATGAACAATTTTTCAGATTAAGTAATCAAAGTTATCTATAGCTATATGGGAGAAAAATACTCTAACTCACTATTGATTGGAGAAATGCAAATTAAAACAATTCTGACATGCTACCTCATACCCTTTAGATTGGCTAATAGGACAGAAAAAGTAAATGACAAATGTTAGAGGGGATGTGGGGGAAAATGAGACATTAATGCATTGTTAGTGGAGTTGTGAACTG
The DNA here is from genome assembly GCF_003287225.1 of Phascolarctos cinereus. Taxonomy (NCBI): domain Eukaryota; kingdom Metazoa; phylum Chordata; class Mammalia; order Diprotodontia; family Phascolarctidae; genus Phascolarctos; species Phascolarctos cinereus. The sequence continues at coordinate 154,188,400 of NW_027556180.1, read as the reverse complement.
ACTCAACCATTCTGTAGAGCAATTTATAGCCCAAAGGGCTATAAAACCATGCACACCCTTTGACCTAACAATACCTTTACTAGGTCTGTATCCCAAAAAAGATTTAAAAAAGGAAAATGACCTATAGGTGCAAAAATATTTATAGCAGCTCTTTTCTAGTAGCAAAGAATTAGAAAAATGAGAGGATGCCCATCAATTAGGGAACGACTGAACAAACTGTAGTATGTGATTATGATGGAATACTATTGTGCTATAATAGCATTACTGTGCTCTTGATGAGCAAGATGCTTTCAGAAAAACCTGGAAGGACCTACATGAGCTGATGCAAAGTGAAAAGTACTGTACACAAAGTAACAACAATATTATAAAACGATCACTATGAATGACTTAGCTACTCTCAGCAATACAATGATCCGAAACAACTCTGAAGAACCTATGATGAAAAATGCTATCCATTCCCAGAGAAAGAAATGGTGGTGGTATCTGAATACAGATTGAAGCATACTTTTTACTTTATTTTTCTTGAGGGTTTTTTTTTGTCTATGTTTTCTTTCACAACACGACTAATATGGACATGTTTTATTTAACTGCACATGTGTAACCCATGTAGAATTGCTTGCCTTCTCCTTGGTAGGAAGTGGTTAGGAGGGAGGAAGAGAAAGAATTTCAAACTCAAAGTTTTAAAAACAAATGTTAAAAATTATTTTGCATTTAACTGGGGGAAAATAAAATACTAAATAAATTTTTTTAAAAAAGAAATATGGCACCTCATTGACTGGAAAAAGTAATTACTTCAAACTAAGTGTCATTTTGAACAATCTAAAATCAGATTTCATTTCTAAATACAATCCCTAGGATCCCTGTATTTTGAAATCAATCCAGTTAAGTGTTCAGATACAGACAGTAGGACTTGTGGAACAGTGGATAAATATCCCTGTAGCATTCCTTTTGCCCTAAATTCTAACCTCATAAGATCCTGTTTTGGGCTATTCTTCACAACTTCTTTTGCTCCCTCTCCTACCTTATCTCTTCCTCTTAATGCTTTCCTTTTCAGAAGAAAGAGAAAAAACCATTTTTGTATCTCAAAACTAGTGTCAGTTAACAAGCATTTAGGCGTACTTACTATGTGGCAGGTATCTGCTAAGTGCTGGAGATACAAAGAAAGACAAAAATAGTCCCTTCCTTCAAGAAGCTTGCATTGTAATAGAAGAGAAAAATATATACATTGTAAGTATAAACCCGGGAAGCCAAGGGGGTAGAGGTGAAAGAGAGGAAATTCCAAGGGGTACAGCCAATGAAAATGCAAGTAGATAGATGTAATGTGGTATGGCAAGACCTGTAAGAAGGTCAGTGCAGATGGATCATATTGTGTTTGAAGGGGAACAAAATATAAGAAGACTAGAAAGGCAGGAAGAGATGAGGTGGCAAGGAACTTTAAATGCCAAGCAGAGAGCTATATTTGATTCTGGATCAAATTACTGAAGTTTTTGAGTGTAGGGAAGAGCAGTGACATGGTCAGAATTATGCTTAAGAGTTTGCTTATTAAGGAGAAGTGGAGCCAGAATACTGGGTTGACTAGAGGAAGTTCCGCCTAGGATTTTAGGTGGGAACAGGACAGGATATGTTGGCAAATGTTTAACAAATGGTTATCCAGGGAGGCAAAAAGCCACAGGAGGCACTTGTAAGTTGTATCTGCATTGTTGACATTTTCTCCATTACTTTCTCTGATCTAGACAATCAGCAAAATAATAAATCAAGCCCTGATTATTTCTGAGGTGTAAATGTTCACACTGAAAATTTATCAATTGTCTCTCAAGAGTCAATTTGAGCTGGCTCCAGCACAAATTTGGAACGCATTAATGAAAATATCATGCCATACAAGGTAACCTGAACACTCTCAGCTACTTATGTCTGTGCCGTAAGAGTTATACTTAATATTAGCTTCATACATTTGTTCAACAAATATTTACTAAGCATCTACTATGTGCAATTTTACAGGGTAGATATCCAAGTACAGATTTGTTTTTTAATTAACTTTTCATTGGAATGACTGAAAATTCTTTTTTTTAAAAGGAATTTTCAGGGAACTTTCTTCCTCATTTACCTTTAAAAAATATAAAAGTGAGTGTAGGGTTTGGTGAGGAGAAGTAGAAAGAAAAGATGGAGAATGGTTAACAGCTATGGCACTTCCTGCTTGAAAACTTACAATGGCTCCATGTTTGATAAAATATATATACTCATTAACCTGGCATTTAAGGCATCAGCCTATTTTTTTGAGACTTATTTCAAACTACTACATTCCTTACATGCTAGGTTCAATAAGACTAGTCTAGTAGTTTTTTATCTGACCTCATCCTGTATCCTGACAGGTTTTTCTCCATGTCTCCTCATTCCTTCTATTATACTTGCCTCTTCTTTCAAGGAGTCCCAGATCAAGTTAACTTCATCTCTAATATCTCCTCAGTTTTCTCTATCCCCTAGCTGAAGGTGATCTTTTCTTTCTCAAAATTTTCTTTAGAACATTTTATCTAGATCTTTCCTCTAAACCTACTATGGTCTCCCTGAAAGCATACTTAATTTATGTAATGGAGTACCCCTCCACTCAATATTGTAAGCTTTGGGAGGGTAGGGAGTATGCTATTTTTTTTCATTTGAGTATCCCTAGAACTTGATATAGGAACGTTACATATGAATTCGCCTTCATTGAGTTGAACTGAATGGATGAACCAAATAACTTTTCTTTGTCATTTCAGTTCTGTGTGGGAGAGACATATTTTATTAATAATAGTAGCTAGCATTTATGTAGTGCTATAAAGTTTTTAAAGTGCCTTAAGAATATTACCTCATTTTTTCCCTTACAATACCCCAGGGCATATATGCTATTATTATTATCACCCCCATTTTACAGTTGAAGAATTTGAGGCAGACAGAGATTAAAGTTGCTTGCCAAGGATCACATCACTAGTAAATGTTTGAGGATGGTTGTGAACTCAGGTCTTCCTGTCTCCCAAGTCCAATGCTCTCTCCACTTTGCCACTTTGCTGCCTTAGACTTATGTAATTACGTTAGACTAGGAAGGATTAATTATTCATGAATTACTCGACTATCCACCCTAACTATCCATTTTTTAGTAGATAAGTTCTAGAGATTTGTCTGAAAGACATGGAGGATCACAATGCTACTAAGTGCCTGAAGCACGATTTGAATTCAGATCTTTTCTACTTCAAGCCCTACACTCTAGGTACCATACAATGTTGTACTGCCTCCCATGAATGGTTATAAAAATTCTATTTGGTAATTAAAGATAGTCATGACTTCATGAGAAAGGGTTATAACAATTGATTAATATTCAGAGAACACACTGAGCTACTCAACAGAAAAGATAATCATCTAGGGATAATGAAACCCAGTTACAGAGAACAATGTGGAATTTTTAGCTTGGCATTTCTTTCATTTCATGGGCAAAAATGAAATCTTAATTTCCAAGATGATCAGAATGGACTTCGCTATACCAAACTAACCATGTTAAGTGGGAACTCTTTTTTTTAAGGCTTCTTTATATTATTATATAATTGTAGCCCCTATTATTGCAACAGAGAAAGCTAAAAGCAATAGCCCCAAATTACTCTATGAAAAATAAAAGCAAGTAAGGGGCATTTACTAAAATATCGTCCATGTTATAATTGAAGAAAACAGTCAACTTAAGTCATCATTATTCACACAAAAGCCTCAGACGTATTAAATTTTTCAGAAAAGATGAAAAACCTTAATGAGCCTCTGGTTAATCTATGCAGAAGAAATCATATTTCTCCATTCCTATCCTCAGACAATTCAGGACAAGGAAGTACTCCACCAATCTTAAATAGACTTTCTCTTGCTCAAGAAAGAAAGAGGGTTAGGTGTGTCTGCAAAGCTGGTATAACATGTATCAGCACATGGCTGACACTAAAGTTAACCAGTGGTCCAAATCCCAGACAAAATGAATGGGGAAATAAGAGTTGTCTCCAAGTAAAAGTGGTAAAGGGCTCAAGGAAAAGAGCAAATCGTTCTGAAGTGAATTTTAATAAAGGAAAAATTCCTCTGAGTTCCTTAAAGACAAGGTTCCAGCATATTAAACCAAAATATGGATGCCTATAAACACCTGGTCAAACAATGGTCTGAAAGCCATTTCAGATGACCCCACGACACCACATGCTGCTATTAGAAAAACACGTAAAACCTGGCATCCAACTCTTACAGCTATTGACAGTCTGCATGAACCAGCTTTGCAACCCATCGCACACACACACACACACACACACACACACACACACACACAGAGAGAGAGACATACAAAATATACTTGGGCAAGGGAAAATTTTTATCAAACTATTTTTTAATAAAAAAGTTTCTAAAAAGACTTTTAGATATCTTGTTAAATATCAAGGTAATTTTCTTCAGATGTCTCTTAATTTAGATCCAAAAAGAAAACTAGCAAACAAGGGCCACTTTCTATGCCCAGATGGAATAGACCCATGATTCTTACTTAGTCACCTGGGTTCAAGGATACATAGGACATGAAATGCTTTACCTATGATTAACTAAGCTGAGTCCAAATTGATAAATTAATTTCTTTCTTTACCTTTAGTTTGCTTTCTGAACTTTTCTCTGTCCTCCCCTCCTCCTTAAGGAGCATCTTGTACAACCATTTTGAAGAACTATTTCACTTTATGCAAATAAGGAGACTGAAATGTCCTGATTCATTTTATTAGGCATATATCCCAAGGAACCCAGAAAAGAATGAAGTCCCCATATAAGCCAAGATACTGTAGAGCAGCAACAAATTGTGCTACATGGAATGTAGCTACGCTGTAAGAAATCATTAAGGTGATCAATGCAGACAGGCATGGAAAGACTTGCATGAAGCAATGTAAAGTGAAATCAATGATAACAATATACAACATGACTACAACTAAATATACAGAAAGAACAACCACCACAAACAATTCAAAGTGAACACTGCAAAATTACAAGACCATGCATGTCCCCAGAGAAGAGATCTCAGAAGACCCTTCCTTCCTTGGCCCCTATTCTTTTGCAGAAGTGGGAGGTCCACAGGTATGATGTATTGCTTACATTTTCAGATTTTTTCAATTCACTAGTTTCGCTGATTGTTTTTATCTTCCTCCTTTTCTTTAAAAAAGTTATTTGTCATATGGGATGGGAGGAGGGGATAAAAAGGGAAATGTGGTGATATAAAAACAAAATGTATTAAATAAAAATTCATATTTGTTTTGTAAAAATCCCAATTGTATTAAGAAGAACAGCTTTAATTTTCCATAATCTCTTCTTGAATCAATCAAGAAAGCAAGCATTTATTAAAGCATTAGCTGTATGACAAGCACTATACTAAAGTAAATTCCTGAAATAATCTTACCTCTGTGCCTTTAATAAAGTACCTTACCTCTGCAATACTCTAATAAGGCACCATAATTAATCTAGTTGTGGAAGTTAGAGTTAAATGGATACTATGCAAAATTAATTAAAAGTTTCTTTGGAATTTGTTGCACAACTTCAATATGTTTTACATGAGAGAAATATCACAAAGACAAATTTTGTTGACTTAATTGCCACCTGGATTTAAATAATAGAACTATATATTTTTAATATCATGCAATTCTTCTAATCCCTATTACAAATAACAACCCCAATTCTGTTGTCAATATTTACAAGAAAAAGGCATGAAATCATGGGGGCAGGGGTGGAGAGATGAGAATCTTATGATCCCTTACTTATAAGAACTTAGGAACAAGTTATAAAAGAAAGTTCAGAATAAAAAATATAGTTGAAAATTCAGAAAAAGCAAACTCTCAGAAACCTGAATTTCTTAATGATCTCTCTCTGGGTGCTTCTGCCTCTCTCTATCCCTTCATTCTACTTTCTTTTTTCCCTCCCTCTCTTTACTCCCATCTCTACTTTTTCTGTTCCTTAAAAAAATAATAATAATAGTCAAGGGAAGAGAAAGAGAAAACCAATCTGCATCTTCATTCTAAGCAGACACAAACAAAAGGTATTATTCTTTGGATGATACTTCTGACTCATCCATTCAAAGGACATGGGATTCTCTTTTTTTTTCTCTAGTCATGGGGATAAAATTATACTAAGCCACAAACACACTCTTGCTATGTTTTCCCTATGACCAATGGGAATTCAAGATGGCAGGTTGAATCAAGGGCCTATGCTCATGGAATAGAAGGAAGTTAATCTGCCTGTGCCACAAATCAGCCCCAGACTTTGTGTTTATTTGAAATTACACCTAAATTAAACAGACAGCTGTGATTTCATAGATTCCTGAAGGTCCTGGAAGAGTCCTTCCAGAGGACTTAAGCCATATGTCCTCCAATGTGGCCAAATAAAAGACTATTCTGCTTTTCCTCTTTTATTCATGTTTGCCCTCTTGCAGCCCAGGGAACCAGCAATGAACCATTTTTTCCTCCTTTTCCATATTACTCATTTTTTACATTCTCTTGGATTCTTGTCCCTTCCTCTCCTTCCCAGATGCTCTTGAAGCTTAGGTAAAAAAAAAAAAGTGACATTTGACAGCTTAGGTAAAAATGGGTAGGCAACAGTGATTCTTAGAATGAAAAGATAGTACATAAATATAGTTAATTTGAGGTTAAAAAAAAAGTGTGATGGAGGGCCAGCTAGGTGGCATAGTGGATAGAGCAATGGCCGTGGAGTCAGGAGGACCTGAGTTCAAATCCGGCCTCAGACACTTGACACTTACTAGCTGTGTGACCCTGGGCAAGTCAGTTAACTCAATTGCCTAGAAAAAAAAAGTATGATGGAATTTTAGAAGATATAGAAGTGCAAAGGAAATGATGTTCCTAAAGAAAAAAATTTTTTGGTGACTTCCATGATCTCAGAGGAGCTCAACAGTTGTCAGTACAGGAATTGTAGATACATCTGGTCATGGATACTCATTCTGTTTAGCAACCATATACTTAAGTCAGAGTTGTTAGAGTATAATTGGCTCTAAAGAAGTCATACAGAAAGTCAAATTTGTCTTTGGTATTTCTTCCAAGATTTCAAGCACCAATATCTTCATGAGAAGTCCCATGTATCCTACCCACTCCAAACAAAAGACATGGATTTTCTAAACTACCCTTTCCCACAGGAAACATTCCCAATTTAGCCCTATTTCCTTCTTTAACTGTCAGAACTTGCTTGACCCAATGAGACATATATTGGACACAATGTGAGAATGCAAGTTTGTTATGAGGGTTTATTCTCCAGTTGGGTAAGAATGAGAAGGGGGGGGGGAAGATAACAAAGAAGTTGTCAAAAAAGAAAGAAAAGGAAAAAAAGAATCACTGAAGAAAGAGAGTAGAAAGAAAACCACAAGGAAACACAATGAAAATAGGATAGCTTTGAAAGTTACATGTTGAAAGCTATATGTAACAACAATCTGCAATTTTGGGGCGATTCTCTTTTTAACACTTTATTGGTTGAAATGCTTATTTCATTTGGCATTGGTTAAGAATTGAAAAGACATGACCTGCGTTCCATCTACTTAAAATTCTACATTCTAGCAGATGTCAGTAACTAAATCATGTTAATGAATGTCAGTGTCATTCCTTTTAGTTGGAGTATTTTCACAGAAAAGGAACCTTCTGTGAACACAATTATGTGACCAAAATGAGTCACTATAATTAGTAGGAATTTCAGGAAATATGTCAGGTTGGTAGGAGGTATTCATATTAAATAGAGGTCAACCTAAACATAGGAAACTGGAATATAACCCACCTCTGTGTCAAAGGACACACGAGGGCTAGAGATGTGGTTAGAGATGAATTTTTTATGGAGGGCATTTCCTGTTTTGCAATTTTGGACTCCCAAATCAACCCCTCTCCTTTATTAAAAAATAAATTATGTTCTTTAGATAATCATAGTAGTTCTTATCTCCAGAATAAGAAAGTCAGTAAAATTATTTTAAGAAAAACATAATTTAAATAGTAGACAACAGGGACTAGACCTGTATTTTATTGGCATAGGGAATTCCCAGATGATTTAACGCCCTCTACCAATGCAGTTTGCTATCTTCTCTGCAACTGACAGCTTTAGATAGTTGTCTATAACACTTGTAAATGACCTGCCCAGAGTTGCAAAGCCAGTGTTTGGAAGAGGCAGACCTTCTTGCTTTGATTTTAGTTCTCAATCCACTAGGCCATAGTATATCAATTTATAATAGTAGTAGTTTAATAAAAAGGGAAAATGATGAACAAGCTGGACCCAGCAATGTGCCACTATAGAGTTCCCTCTAGGTTGACATAAATCTATCAAAATGTTCTCTTTGAATATGGTCTTCAATATGCATTCATCTAACTAGTCTATTATATAGCCTATATTTATCTATCTTTTCCATATGGATATTATTATATAATTTTTCAAATGCCTTGCTAAAATCTGAATGAACTATTTATATAGTATAACTCTGATTTATCCTTTTAAAAAAGAAAAAAAAAATAAGTTTGTCTGGCATTAGTGAACCCATATTATTCCAAAGACCTCCATTTCCTCTGAATGGTCACAAATGATCTTATCAATAAACAGTTCTAGAATTCTAACAGCGGCTAGCACAATGCCTAGAACATGGTAGGTATGTAATAAAGACTTTTTGACTGAATTGTTGACTAAATCAATTTCAAGCTTACTTAATTGCTTTTAGAATCTGCCCTTTCCCCTAAACTCAATAGTTCCATTAGAAATCCACTTTTATAACTAAGCTGGTGCAATGCCTTGCATGTAGTAATCACTGAAGATACACTGCCTATTTTTAGACAGATTTGTTGAAGTAGCTATATGGACTTGTGCAAATTGAATAACTTATCAAGGCCTCTGTCTTCTCATTTGTACAGTGAGGAAGGCAGTATGACATAGGTGAAAAAGTATTGGACTTTGGAACCAGGAGTTCAAAGTTTGCATCTCATCTCTTCTACTTGTGTGAGCATGGATCAATAGATCCCAGTTTCTTTATCTGGAAAAAAATGAAGGAATTGGAATCAATAGCATTTAAGTCTCCTTATAGCTCTAATATTCTATGATTTTATAAATAAGTAATTTTTATATTGCCTTCATGCTAGATTGAAGCATTTCTAAAATGGCTTCATGCCTTCTAAGATATAGATAGATATATAGATATACATACACGTATACTCATATATATGGCATCTCTAATATGCCTTCATGCTATGTCTATCATCTCTCTATCTGATGACATATACATATACACACATATATATGCACCCACATATATACATATATATGTGTATATGTGATACACACACACACACACCCACACACACCTACCAGATAGATATCACATTAATATTATACCAAATCTTTTGACTGATTTGGAGGGAAAAATCTCTCCATCCCTCTCCCTCCTCCAATACCTGGTTTTGTGATTTTGGAAGGTCCAAATTATATTCCAGGATCACAGATTCAGAACTTAAGGGAACATTAAGTCATTTAGTTCAAACCTCACAGGTGAAGAGACTGAGAATATAGGTTAAGTGACTAATCCAAGGTCACACAGATTTACAGTCTTAGAGATTGTCAACAACAACAAAACTTGCAATTTAAACAAAAAGGGGTGTGTGTGTGTGTGTGTGTGTGTGTGTGTGTGTGTCTGTGTGTGTGTGCGTGTGTGTGTCTCCCATTGCCTGCCTAGGAAATGCTCTAAAAATTTCCAAGATTGGGAGTTGGTTACTGGTCAACATGCTTTGTACAGACAAGTTTTCCAGATTGTCTCAGAGACAGAAGCCACTAATGGAGTTATGCCAAGTGACAAAAACTGAGATCAGTATTCTAAGGAATTCAGATTTCAAGACCCTATAAGCTAAAAGCTTCGTAGAATGGGAGGACAAATGTGAGAAAGGAAGTGGCAGGATGATAGACTGATTAAAGCGATACTCATAGCACTTGGGAGAAGACGCTGAGGCAGCTGGAGAAATTTGGCAAAGTCTAAAGACAGTCTACACCCCAGTACTCACTTCCACAAGTAAGAACTATCCCAACAAAGTAAGTAACCTTTTCCACTAGATATGAGATCGCTGGTATAAGTATCTCAAAAGAATGCTATGTTATCCTATTCAGTTCCCTGATAAATATTCCATTATCCAAAGATTCTTATTTTATGTTTTGTTTCAGATAGAGGAAAAGACCCTCATTCAGTATTTTCATTCATTCAGTATTTTATTTCTTTCTAGGACTGAGCTTCCTAGTTTTCCTCTTTCTACTTACCTCACATAGTAAAATCATTTCATAATGAATCATTATGAAATCAAATCTACTCATGCCTATAACAAAATTCCTACCTCTATTTCACAATTTAATGTGCATATGAATGAGTTCATGCTTATGAAGCTAAAAAAAGAATCGATAAAATTCGAAGGTGTTTATGGAAAACATCTAATGAATGCTTTGGAACAATGAGCATCTTTCAGAGCAGTCCAAAGCCTGTCAAACATTTTGCAAAACAATAAAATGAATGGTTGAAGAAAATGTCACTGTTCTATAGCATAAGGAACACCTTCCAAACTGTGAGGAGGTCTGGGTTTTGCCACAGATTAGCTCTGTGTCGAGACAGATGTCAAAATTATTTGTGACTCACTTTCTATAAAATGAAGAGTTTGGATTAGACAATACAAAAGGTTTGTGCCAGCCCTGGTCTTCTATGATTCTTCGAATGAAACTTCGAAAATGCCACCTACCTACTCCATGAACTTTCTGATGAACGGAAAAGTAAAATGGTTTTAAAGTAAGGTGACATTCTAGGCCGACCTTTCTACTTACTTAGTAACTATGCTTTCTCCTTTACTGTTGCACATTAAGGTTCAACATATTTGCAAAGAATAGGAATTAAAAAGCATTTTCAATGAGTGGAGAGAGTATCGCTCCACCATACTTAGATAAGAGGACAGAATTTAGTGCTAAAAGGGACCATGGTGGACGCTAATCTAATCCTCTCATTTTACACATGAGAAAACCAAGGCACAGAGATGTACTAGGTTAGTGATAGGCTTGCTGTTAATATGAACTAGTATGAGGGCACAGGGTTTCCAAGAAGATGGATAAGGCCTGACCGCTAAGGTCACACAGGATGATATCCTGAAACTCAACCAAAATTATCTTTTCTTTTTTCTCTCTCTTTTCTTTTAATTCCTTTTTCTTGTGAGGGACAGTACACCAGATGGCAATATGAATTAACTTCTATCACAGTGAGCAGTTGCTGATGTATCATGTCCTAAGGGGTTTGCTCCCAGCAGTATTTTGGCAACCCAATTGTAAGAGAATGCTACTAGTAGATTTTAAATTAAATTAAAATAACATCTTGGCCTTTCAGGATAGCCTAAGAAATGTCTTTTGTTATTCCAAAAGGAGAATACACTGTCCCCATTCTGCCTCTGACCTTCTCCTTGGTTGCTTCAATTTCCCTAGGGACTCATTGAAAGAAAAATTATGCAAAAGGAGGGGATGACTGAGAGTAGTAGATAGTAACTAACTTTGCTGAGCATCTTGGATATGCTCTAGTGATGTCTCATTCAATACCTTTAAGCACTGATTCGCGTTTGGTACTTTTTTGATCTCTTAAAAACAAAAGAAAGAGAAAAAAAACCCCAAAAACTAGTAGACCCATCATAAATTCTTCCATGACAAATTGGAGACAAACTAGCAGTAACAAATTGTATAGCACTTAATATTGTAAATGCCTTTTAAAAATAACCCACATCAGACTTTTCAGCCAAGTGTGCCTTCCAAAAAATTCCAAAAATAACTTGCAAATGCATATGCTAGCATACTACTCAATCAGAATGGAAGGAATAATGGGATTGTAAAAGCAGATATGTGGGAAAATGCTAAAAGTTTCCTCTATTAAATGTCAATAAACGTCCTTTGGCTTTGAGCGAAGCTGATTCTGAGAACACTAGGGAATTGTGACATTTTCAGCTCATCAGTTGGAAAACTATTATTTGAAGCTGATCTATTGATTCAAAACTGTCTTCCAATTTTATGCAAATCTGTACAAGCCTTTACAGGGAAGTTAAATCTGAGCTACAACTTAACAAAGTCTGCTTTACTGCAGTATATGGATTACTTATACCTAGCTGTGAATGAGTACACGATCTTCCTGGTAGGAGTATTTGTTTCACTGGTGCAAATCTCAATCCATTCCCAAGGATTTGCATAATTTCTAGTTGATGTCTTTCTCTAAAACTCACAAATGTGATCTACATATTTTAATGACTGACGGTATTGAAGAAGCACTGAAGCTGTCCATTAATGTCCCTACACGAGCAACTTTTTCTGGCTGTACCTTTCCTTGATATTTCCTTTTTTTTAATTTTCCTTAAATTCAAGTGACAATTGCTGATATGATGCAGCCTGAATGTCCATCATGCATCCTTCCACCACATCTATCCATTTTAATTTTGACTTACCTGCAATTTGGATTCTTCTGAGATCATCCTGGAGAATACTAATATTTTAAAAATGGGATTATGTGATTGAAATCAGCTTGGAAATCACTGGAAGTGCAACATAAAAAAAAGCCAGCCCTATCCTGTCTTCCAAATCAATTTTGGGCCCAGCCCTTTGTCCATCAGCAGCATTTCTTCAACATATGTATACTGATGGGGTAATTCAATGGTTTGCCCACAAATATGCATGTCATAATTTTGGCAATATACATTTTTATTACTTTCTAATGAAGATGGTTAAGCCTTTTTTGAATGGTCATGGATTCCATTAAGAAGATTTGTAGTGTTTCTCTGTTCGGTACAATTATAACAATATCATATGCAAATATGAGAATTTGGACAATTCTTATTAAAAGAGATAGGAAATATTTGGCAGAGGACATCCTCCACGAGATTAAAAAAAATAATAGATAAGCATGTCTACTCATTCTCTTCCTCACATGATGCTGATATTCAGGGTTTCATTGAACAAAGTCATATTTGTGATCATAACTTATAAGTGGGAGCTACCTTCTTTCATGAGTTTTTTTTTAACTTCATTTTGTTCTGTTTTTAAAAATTGTTTTGAAATGTGCAAACAATGACATAACTATCTCATATTATTTTCTGCTAGCAGCAAGTTGTGTGACTTTGAAGCTATAGTCTGCAATCAAAAATCATCTGCAAAGACCCATTATCTTCTAATGTTTTCATTGTGATTCATACACAGTCATTATCATAAAGATTTTAGATGAGAAATTTAGAATGTTGGATCAGTACTTGCTAATATCTTTTCAGTCATCTTTTTTGGCTAAAAGTACCAACAATGATATTTTATATTATCTTGGAATCTTCATTCAGATACCTTGAAATCAGTCCCTGAACCCCTTTAAAATACTGTTGCCTCCAGCAAAAAGTCTTCTATGTATATTCAGTGAAATTTAAGGACTCTTTCCTTAAGTGTTATAACACTTACATCAGGTATTCATGTTATATAATTCAAACCAGGTGGTTCCATTATCCTTCCACAAAGGAATAGATCACTATATCCAAGCTGACAGATGCATTCTTCTTTTCATCTTTTTGTTAACATATTTCTAGTTTGATTTACAAATATTTGTCATGTATTGGCTTAATCGGGTTTAACACCAATCTCTTCAAGTTCATTTTTTCATTGTGGTCTTTATTGGGGGTGAAGGTGGGAAAAATGATATTGTTAATAATTTTCCATATTCCTCCTCATTAATATTTTGTAAATTAATTTTACTCCAAACCCTTAATTGCTATTTTTCTCTGATTGGCAACATCAGTAGTTCATTAGATAATGTGTGTTTTTTTGAAGGGGGTGACTTTTCAGCCTTCTTCTGGTAGTATCTGCTTATACATCAGTTAAACTTTTCTTTGAAGAGTGATACTCAAAAAAAAATTGGGTAGAATTGGAGTTCATTTACCCTTCTCCTGTTTACTGCTTTTAGACAACCAACCTGAGGGCACCTAGCAAGTTCTGATTAGGGATCCGAGATTGAAGGTGATTCCCAAAGTGCTCCCAGAGAAGGAAAATTTGTTTTGAAATCAGAAAGCAACTGAAGGTTGATGGAGTTTAATGACAATACTGCAGTTTAAGTCAATTGTTTTGGTAAATTAAAACAGTAAAAACTTGTGTTGAAATCATTTGGTTAGTGAAATTAAGTTCAAATTGTATAAAGTAAGACTATAGTAAGTTAGGTAAAGAATCATTGAAAATATAATTATACAAGAACATATATGAAAATAGATATAGAAATAAACTAAGGGCATGCATACCTAATAAAGGTGCCACCAGGTAGGGCCTCTTTGGGGATCTTATGAAATTTTGAGGCTAATATATGAAAAAAATAATAATTATTTAGCCCTAAGCTGTAATGAGTGAAATTTTGCTGTTTGAGGAAGAGTCTCTTGGGACTTCAGTTTGCTACTATTCTAAGTCTTAAAAACAGGAATAAGTGCCTGAATTTGCATACGGCTGCTGGTTCATCATTCAAGGGAAACGCTATGTGCACCTGCGGTCAGAAGACAGTCAAGGTGGATGGATGTCTGTCTCTGGGAAAGTTGATAGAACGCCCTTGTGAAAGTGAAGATAGGATTTTCTTGACCTGTCCTCATCTTGGTGAATAAGAAATTTTCCCACCTGGTTAATTCTGAACCTGGTTGTGTCATCCAATTGGCTGCCTATAACTCATACCTGAAATCAAACAGAACTACTGCTGCTATGTCGCTTCCTTTCTCCTCACATAGCAAATTCCATTGGTAAGGGCAAGTGTAAAAGAAGATGAACCCTTTTGGTGATTTTTTATTAAGTAATATATGCTAGTGATGGATCATTTTGAATTGTCATTTGAGTCACAAATAATAGAGACCATGAAGCCTCACAATTTGTGGGTTATTTCATAAGAAAGCATCCTAAAAAATTCTTTCATCATGATAATATGATTAGTAGGAGATGTGACACAATTTTCAAGATTGGATTAAGAATTTTACATGTAAAAATTGTTTGATATATCTATCTAATAATATTAAGAGAGACAAAGACTCATTTTCCAATTCAGGCCCTCATGATGCAATGATCAAAATTCTTTAAAGTTTCATAGACTAATACTGGAATAAGATTTGAGCCATTTAGCCTAAAATTTTAAATAATGTGAGGATAATTTGATGGAGCTGTTTATGAGACCAAATTGTTGTTAAGCCTAAAACAGAAACATTTTCAGTTTTAGTTACATTAGAATACCATGTTACCTAGTTTGGAAAAGCCAGTTTTATTTGGGTTTATTATTATCACCTAAATGTTGAGCGTGTCTTAAAAGGCAAACATATTTTATTAAAAATAAGTTATTCGATCTGTACTGTCTTGAAATCGACTACTCAATGCATTTATATACCTCATCCCAGATTTTTTTTTCTTACAGTCACAATTATTTTGGGAATTTTTTAGTGAGTTCAGTTGTGTATCTGGGTCATCTTTTTATAAAATAATTCCCTACCAGAATTTTATCCTCTTAGGGGAGGGATAAGCAGCTAAAAGAAAATAGCTGGAAATGAAAATAGCTAGAGTAAAAAAAAAATCAGTTGGTTTTAATAGTTGTAATAAGATTAGGTAATTATGTGTGCCAAATATAAAATGTAGATTCAGAATTTTAAAATTTTTCAATAATACTGATAATTCCTTTGTTCATGAAACTCAACCGATTCCTTATTTTCCTTTTCTGCCTATGCTATAAACACCTAGATTTGTTTGTGTTGTCTGCAGGATATTGCCTGTCATCACCATAATGGGGTAGCTGTTTGGCAAAATTGCTTGAATAGCTTTAAAAAAATTTTTTAGGTAATTGGGGTTAAGTGACTTGCTCAGGGTCACACAGCTAGTAAGTGTCAAGTGTTTGGTCTGAGGCCAAATTTGAACTCAGGTCCTCCTGACTTCAGGGCCAGTGCTCTATCCACTGCACCACTTAGCTGCCCCTTGAATAGTATTTATGAAGATTTCCAGAACTTGTATGTAGGGCAAACACTGCTTGTGTTACTATACTTGAATAAATGCTCTATGATCTCCCAATTTTCATAACTTATAGGATATGTTTTGTTAGGAAGTATTTGTCCCTCATGGTTCTTGGTTGGTGAGAGTATCACCCAGGACATTTATTGTTACAGTTATTTTATTATGGGTTATTGTTTAATCAAATGGAACATAATCAATATGTTATAAATTGTGCCCATTTCCCTCTCTATTAATGTCACCTTTGTGCCTCAATGTGATGGAGGTGACTGAACTACATGGAAAATCCCTCCAAATTATTTCTGTACCTCTGTACCATTCTCTCTTGTCCAACATGAGCAAATACCCATCTCATGACTACCTTATGATCACCTAGTCAGTGGAGATATTCCTTGCTTTGCCCAGCTGGTGACCCTGCTGATATATTGTTTTGCTTATTTTAGCCTATAGTCATATGTCAACCAATGGAATTATTCTGTATTTGGTATTGCCGTTCTTGAACGTTTACATATCTAATCCTATAAAAAAAAAAAGGCCCTGGAAGGAAGGGGGCATCTCAGATTGTGAGGATATCTGAGGTCCACTTCATTAGAAGGAACCATGGACCCTTTAATAAAGTGTCATTGGCTCAGAGCTCTGCTTCAGTTTCTCTTATTGTAGGTTGGATAATTTTTATCTCCATGCTCTATGAGGAGAACCTGCCAACCTTCATTTCATTTAGGTACAACTTCTTTATGTCTCCTGTTTTCTTTTACAGTGAAAATGCCAACATGGATATGGTTCAGTTCCTCAAATCATGTGTCTACTTACATACTCTGGCTCCCAGGATAAAATTCACATCTCACCAGCAACTTTGGGTCTACATGTGCACAGTTTAAGAATTGTGACTTCTAATGCCCGATTCTCTTTTTGCTATCTCTGTCCCTATAGAAGCACAAGGAAGCCCTCATAATTATAGGACATTTTGTATTTTAACTCTTTCACAAATCTCCATAGCAAAAACATTATTTAGTGTGAAAGAACCAAATTTCTGGTTCTTTTTATTTCACTAAGCTGGTCTTCATGTTTGGCACAGCCCCTTTTACTTGCCTTATAGGTCAAGCTTTTCCATCCTTTCCAGCTAGTAAGAACATGTCAGAACTTTTACTTCATTTATGAAATCTTTGAAAGTCTAAGTCACATCCACAATACAGTGAACGAGGATTTTTATGAAAGATAGCTTGGCATATTTTCATTAATACACTTATTTTTATGCTAGCCTAGTTCTACAATTGGGCGGCTAGGTGACACAATGGATAAAAAGCAGGCCCTGGAGTCAGGAGGACCTGAATTCAAATCTAGCCTACGACACTTACTAGCTGTGTGACCCTGGACAAGTCACTTAACTGTTTGCCTCTGTTTCCTCATCTGCAAAATGAGCAGGAAAAGGAAACGGCAAACCACTCCAGTATCTTTGTCAAGAAAACCCCAAAACAAAGAGTCAAACATGACTAATCGAGTACACAACAAATAATTTCTACAATTTCTTCAGGCTCTAAATCCACAATCCTATGATTACTTGTCCAATGAGTTTTAGACAATGGCTTCCAAGATGAACTCAAAAGCCTCCTGCTAAAGGAATGAGATACATCCATGACAATAAGACTCTTTTATTACCTTAGTACATACACAAACATAGATTTTTCACTAACAGGGCCCACATAGAGAAATCTACATTCTTTTTGTCCGGGTATTTTACAAAAAGCCTAAGGCACCCAAGTCGATGACTTTAAGCTCTTTCATGAGGTACTATTTTTCATTTATACAAAATAAATGCTTTATTATCACCAATGCAGAGAACAGTGAAGTCGTGTTATTTTTAAACTCATGATATTGTCTTCTTAAGTGACATGTGGCACATAACTATGAGCTATTTTAAAAATTCTCGCCATTTCTCCAAATGGCTCACATATCTTAACGACGTCAGTGGCTATTCTTTTTCCACCTTATATAGAAAGAAAATATTTTTATTTCAACTACGGTATCAGGAACCGAATGATCAGAATGTTCAATGTTCTATATTAATTTAAATTTAAGTTTAAATATAAGATACTAAATTCAAAATTTTTAAAATTTGGATTGAGTCAAAAGGCAGCACTTAAGGATCTAGAAGGTCACATGTGGCCTCAAGACCACTTCCCCACCTTTGGGGTAGGTAATTCAAGGTAGATGACAGCTGAAACATTCTATCATGACTCTATAATTCTTCAAATGGAAATTTCAGGAGTATGTGTGACTTGAACAGATTGAGTGACAAGTTCCCCAAGAAAAAGAGACAAAAAGAGAAAATGTTAAAGACAGTAACACCTGAGGTTTGATCTCACATAGAAGGATAAGAGAAATCGATCGTTTAAGAGAAGTTCCCATCTGATGTTTGAGATGAGGCAGATTAAACCTGGGTCTGCACTTGTATGAAAGACTGCTTCGGAAATTCAGGTGATCTAGTCTTTACAAGGGAGCTAGATAGCATAGTGGATACTGTGCTAGGCTTGGGATCAGGAAAAGCTGAGTTCAAATCCTACCTCAGACATTCATCAGCTGTGTATCCCTGGATATACACCTAACCTCTATCATACTCATTTTGCTCACTATAAAGTAAGGTGGGGAGGACTGGATTTGATGGCTTCTAAGATCCCTTCCAGCTCTAAATCTCTAATCTAAACTTAGTCCATTTGGATACATCCATCCATCCATCCCCAAAAAAACTCATGAGATCTAATTTATTGGAAGGATGTTACAATAAATAACTAATATGTCCAGTTCAAAAAAAAGTATTAAAAAGACTGAATTTTTAAGGCCCATTTGATTCCTTACATAAGTCATCATATGTAAGCTCTTTTGACAGGAAGCCTAACATAAAAACATTTTGTTTTTCATTTTTTTCCCTCTAAAAGCTAGCAATCATCACATCAGGAAATCAACCTTCTGCAATCTACCTTTCAAGGGTTTCTATTTTTTGAGCAATGAGTCAGAAGAACTGAATGCTGTTTTATCAGTTTGCATCTGTATTTCAGTGTCCTTTGATACCAATGACCTCATCACCAGCAGTAAATGTGGTTTTTGTGCCTGTAGCATGAGGAAAAAACAACTCCAAACTCACTTTTTTCTTCAGGGATTTAATCAGGGTTGTCCAAGGATTCTATGCCTTGATTTATTGTGGACATTCACTAATATTGGAGAATTAAATTATTCTTTCAGATATTCTCATTGATCTAGACTGGCATTCTACAATGAAGTGGCAAACATAATAATGCAGAGTGGATTCAGTTTTCCATTTTTAATGGTCTCGAATCGTTTTGCCTTAATTTTCATGTAAACCCAACCATGATTTATTTTAGAGATGATTGTATTTAATCACTAAGTTCAAAGACGAGGAATTGGAAATGTCTTTCCTTCCTTTTAGGTTGGATGAGATCCAGGTTGTTGACAGTCTTTAAGGGATGATGCAACATAGGGCTGGCAGCTTAAGAAGGGTTATTTGAGGGAAGCCACGGCCCCGGCCTGCCTCAAAATCTCTCCCTCATCATCCTGGCCGGGCCTGAAATTTTCATTTTCACAATGACTGATAAGCTAAACAAGAAAATTAGGGGGCAATGTTTCCAGAAGACTATACTTAAATGCATAGGCCAGTGTGGTGGCCTACAAAGAACATTGAAGCACAAGTTTAAAAAAGAAAAATTTGAGTGCTATTTCTGGCTCTGGCATTTAATAGCTTTAGAACCTTGGTCAAATCATCTAAAATCTCAAGCTGAGCACATGTATGATCTACCTACATTGCAGGAGTATGTTGTGAAACAAATTAAAAAATATATAGATAAAATTTTCTTTAGCCTGTAAAATACTATGAAAATGTATTACCTATATAGGGTATGATGATAATGATCATGATTATGATCATCATGATGATGACGTTCATCACCATCATCACTTTGATTAACACTTCGGGAGGCAGAATCCCTGTCTTTCAGGGCTTATATATATATATATATATATATATATAATATATATATATATATATATATATATATTATATATATATATATAATGTATATAGTCTTTTAAGATTTCCTTTCCTTACAATAACCTTATGGGACAGATCGTACAATTTTGTTGTTGTTATTGTTCAGTCATTTTCAGTTCTGAGTCTTCATGTTACCATTTGGGGTTTTCTTGGCAAAGATACTGGAATGCCATTTCCTTCTCCAGCTCATTTTACAGATAAGGAAACTGAGGCAAACAGGGATTAAAGGGTTAAGTGACTTGCCCAGGGTCACACAGCTAATAAGTGTCTGAGGCCAGATTTGAGCTCAGGAAGATGAGTCTTCCTGACTCCAGGCCTAGTACTCTGTCCAGTACACCATCTAGCTGCCCCAACACACATATTATCATGCCCAGTTAATAGATAAGAAATTAAGGTCTGGTAAAATGAAATGACATTCCAAAGGTGACTTACACAATTAATAAGGGATAAAACCCAGTCTCAATTACTTGTCTTTCCTGACTTTCAATTTAGGCTCTTACCACTATGCAACATTGCCTCTCTGAAATACAGAACAAATAAATACAAGTAAGAAATAATAGCAAGGGTATGCTGGTAAATATTTAACAATAGACCTCCTGGGTTAAAAAAAAATGAACCCAGGGCACACGTTTAATTTTAGTCTTCATTATTAAGATTTTCTCCACTACGTTTAATTACATCCAGACAAACAACAAAATAATAAATTAAGCCCTGATTTGTAGCATTTGCAGATTTTTGAGGTGTATGTGCTACACTGAAAATTTAACAATCAGCTCTCATGAACTTGAGCTGGCTTCAGCACAACCCTGAAAAGTAATGCAGCAGAAAAAAACAAACCCTGTTTGTTTAAGGGAGACAGCACAATAACACGATGACTAGACCACAGGCCAAAGTCAGATACCAGCTCAGAAGACAAACTATTTCACAATTTGCTCTGGGAATGATTTTGAAGTGAGTTATAAATACTCTGCTCATAATTATCATAAGATGGCTTAAGACTTTTGGCTTGACAAGATACATAAAGGTTACAAATGTTTGCACAAAAAAAAACTGTGATCATACTACTAAGATTATATCTTAGTTTTTGAAAGAAAAAAAAGACCTATCTCTAAAGATATATTGATATAGTGATATTTGCAACAAGGGAAAAAAAGTAGAAATAGCTTGTATACATAGCTATTGGGGAATGACTAAACAAATAGCAATATGTGAACATGACGGAATATTATTTTAACACGTAACAAGTGTGAAGAATATAAAGAAAAATGACAAGTCCTATATGGAATGATGCAAAGAGAAGGAAGCAAAATAAACACTGACCATGACTTTGACAAAATATAATAGCAAAATATCCTTTCCTACTCTAAATGATGAATCTCCAAACCTTTGAGCCCATGAAAATATTCACATAATACACAGAAGAGAGATCAGATGGGAACAGAGAAAAAAAACAAGATGATTTTTTAAATATTATTTTACTAAAGTAGAATTTATACTTGTACAAACAAATTGTAAACAGAAATTAAGAATTTACTTGATTATTTTTGTTGATGGTTACTAAACTTAGAACAAACAAAATTTCTGGTCAGGAAAAATTTCTGAATTTAGAAAATGGTTATGGATCTTGGATATTCAAAATGACCAGTTGATATGATGAGATATAACTGCATCTTGTTTGTAAAAAATTGCTCTGAGGGGCAGTCAGGTGGCACAATGTATAGAGCACTGGCCCTGAAGTCAGGAGGACCTGAGTTCAGATCCGGCCTCCGACCAAACACTTGACACTTACTAGCTATGTGACCCTGGGCAAGTCACTTAACCCTAATTGCCTAAAAAGAAAAAAAAAAGAGAAGCGATGAGCTCAATGATTAAAAAAATTGCTCTGAGAAAAGGAAACAAGCGTTTTTGTTTTTCAGTCATATCCAACTCTTTGTGACCTCATCTGCAGTTTTCTTGGCAGAGATAGTGAAATGGTTTGCCATTTCCTTTTCTAGCTCATTTGACAGATGAGGAAACTGAGGAAAACAGTGTTAAGTGACTTGTCCAGAGTCACACAAGGAGTAAGTGTCTGAGGGTAAGTCTTCCTGACTTTAAGCCCAGCACTTTATCTACTACACCACCTAGTTGCCCTTCCAGTGAAAAACACTCCCAGGGAGGCAGAGAAATATTCTACATGGAGAGATGGGCAGTCACAATGGGTGAATAAACACTTATATAGCCCTTATTCTGCTCAATGCTTTACAAACATTATGTCATTTAATCCTCACAATAACCTTGCCAGGTGGGTGTTGCTGTTATTATCTCTAGTTTACAGTTGAGGAAGCTGAGGGAAACACACAACAAGTGACTTGCCCAAGGTCACACAGTTAGTAAGTATATGAGACTGGATCTCAACTTAGGTCTTCCTAACTCCAAGACCTTTGCTCTATCCACTATACCACCCAGCTGCCTAGAAAACTAGCTGTTCTGGGAAACTTAGTTGCAGATTTTTTTTTTGTAAAAATATGATAACATTTAAAATATATTGGAATATTTGACTCTTTTAAATTCTCTTCTAAATAATGTTTTAATTTTATCTTTTGTATAAATATTTTTTATTTGTTAGCTTTATTTATAGTGGTAGAGTCCTTGAATAGGGCAGTATGGTTTTAGAGCTTCTCTTCCACTATTGGATGCATGAGTATTTGACTTGGCAAGAGAAAAATTAACACCAGACAAGTTGAACTAGCCCACTCATCCTCTTCATGTCATCTGCCTTCAGAGAGCCTCTGAGACCAAGTACAATACCTCCCTATACATAAACAAAAACTGTTCTAGTAATAGAGGGATTGTAGGCACATATATGTGTCTCATCTCTAGCAATGGAGACTCAAGTGGAGTTGAGGAAAGGGACATCAAATCTGGCTACCTCTTCATTTACAACACTATATGTGGTATTTAAGAACCAAGAGAGACCAAGCCTCCTATGGTTTCTTCTTCATCAGCACAGTATCAGCAATGCACAACTTCATGAATAAAAACATTTTTTTTCTAGTAGCTAAGCTGAGAAGTAAACTTCTCAGGGTTCTGCCCTGTCTGATGGAGGGTCAAAGGAGAGCTAGTCTGAAATACATATGATCATTCAATCAACAAGCATTTATTAGATGCCTACTGTATTCTGGGTACTATTATAGACAATGGTAATTTTTTTAAAAAATTGGATTTCACTTTTATAAAACAATGACCTTTGTAGAAGCCTTTCAAAGGGGGAGCGAGGGTAAAGCCAAGATGGCAGGGACTCACCTGAGCTTTCCCCCAAACCCTTTAAAAATGACTTTAAACAAATTACAGAGCAGCAGAACCCACAAAAAGATGGAGTGAAACAAATTTCCAGCTCAAGACAATTTGGAAGGTTGGCAAGAAAAGTCTCTTGCACCAGGGTGAGAGAGAGCACAGTCCAGTGGAAGTCATGCCAGCACAGCCCCACCCCAGGAAATCAGAAGCAGGCCTTGGGAGTGACTGAATCAGCAGGAGCAGCAATAGTGACTGCTTTCAGAGCTCTAAGTCCACAGATATAAGGGCAAAGGAGTTGAATAACTGGTCAGCAGGAGATTACAGGGGTCTTTTTGCTAGCACTGAGGCAGTGTGGCTTTGCGCATATTCATATCCTGGTCACAGTCCTGGGGGGCAGTCCTAGGGCAAGAAGGAGCTTGTGGCCACAATTGAAGGGAGACCCTCCTCACAATTGCAGGGCAAAAAAGAGTATTTGTGGTTGCTCACAGACCAGCGCACAGGTCAGGAGAGGAATAAACAACTCTCCTTAGATCACACCACCTTGGAAGAACTGAAAAGTTACAGGTCCCTAGAAATATCTCTGAAAACAGCTGCACAAAACCCCTGAAGTTTGGGACAGTTCTCCCTCTACCCTGGAAGCAGAGATCTACTTTAATAAAATGTTAAAAGTCAAGTAACAGGCTGGGAAAATAAGCAAACAACAGAAAAAAAACCTCTTGACTATAGAAAGTTACTATGGTGACAAGGAAGATCAAAACATACACTCAGAAGAAGACAACAAAGTCAAATCCTTACATTCAAAGCCTCCAAGAAAAATATGAATTGGGGGGGCAGCTAGGTGGCACAGTGGATAGAGCACCAGACCTGAAGTCAGGAGGACCTGAGTTCAAATCCGGCCTCAGACCAAACACTTGACACTTACTAGCTGTGTGACCCTGGGCAAGTCACTTAACCCCAATTGCCTAAAAGCAAAAAAAAAAAATATGAATTGGTTTCAGACCATGAAAGAGCTCACAAAGGATTTTGAAAATCAAATAAAGGAGCAGAGGAAAAACTGGGAAGACAAATGAAGAGTGACACAAGAAAATAATAAAAACGAGTCAACAGCTTGCTAAAGGAGATACAGAAAAATACTGAAGAAAATAATAACTTAAAAAACAGACTAAGCCAAATGGTAAAAGAGGTGCAAAAAGCCATTAAGGAAAAAAGTCTTAAAAAGCAGAACCAAATAGAAAATTATGTCCAAAAGTTCACTGAAGAAAATATTTCCTTAAAAATTAGAATGGAGCAAATGGAAGCTAATGACTTTACAAGAAATCAAGAAACAAAACTAAACCAAAAGAATAAGAAGAGAAGATAATGTTAAATATCTCATTGGAAAAACAACTGACCTGGAAAATAAATCCAAGAGAGATAATTTAAAAATTATTGGACTACCTGTTAGTCATGATAATAAAAGAAAACAGCTTAGACATCATCTTTCAAGAAATTATCAAGGAAAACTGCCCTGATATTCTAGAACCAGAGAGTAAAATAGAAATTGAAAGAATCCACTGATCACCTCCTGAAAGAGATCCCATAATGAAAAATGCCAGGAATATTATAGCCAAATTCTGGAGTTCCCAGGTAAAAGAGAAAATATTACAAGCAGCCAGAAAGAAACAATTCATATATGGTGGAGCCACAGTCAGGATAACACAGGATTTAACAACTTCTACATTAAAGGATAGGAGGTCTTGGAATATGATATTCTGGAAGACAAAGGAGCTAAGACTATAAACCAAGAATCATCTACCTAGCAAAACTGAGTATAATGCTTCAGGTGGAAAAATGGGCATTCAATGAGGTAGAGGTAGTCCAAAGAAAAATGCTTTTGAAGATGGATAGGGTGAAAGGAGAGAGAGAATAGAAGAATAGGTTAGGGAATAAGACAGAGGGAAATACAAATAGCAATAGTTACTGTGGAAAAAAAAAACTTTGAAGCAAGTTTCTCTGATAAAGTCCTAATTTCTCAAACATATAGAGAACTAAGTCAAATTTATAAAAATAAGAGCCATTCTCTAATTGATAAATAACCAAAGGATATGATCAGTTTTCAGATGAAGTAATCAAAGCTAACTATACCCATATGAACAAAAGTACTCTAACTCACTATTGATTGGAGAAATGCAAATTAAAACAATTCTGAAGTGCTACCTCAAACCTATTAGATTGGGTAATAGGACAGAAAAGGTAAATGACAAGTATTGGAGGGATGTGGGAAAGATAAGACATTAATGCATTGTTGCTGGAGTTGTAAACTGATTCAACCATTCTGTGGCACAATTTGAAACTATGCCCAAGGGGCTATAAAACTATGCATACCCTTTGACTAGCAGTGCCACTACTAAGTCTGTATCCCAAAAGAGATAAAAAAAAAAGGAAAAGGACCTATATATACAAAAATATTTATACTGGCTCTTTTCTAGGGGCAAAGAATTAGAAATTGAAGAGATGCCCATCAGCTGGGAAATGGGAAATTAAGTTGTGGTATGTGATTATGATGGAATACTATGGTACTATAAGAAATGATGAGCAGGATGCTTTCAAAAAAACCTGGAAATACTTGCATGATCTGATAGGAAAGTAAATTACTGTGTACAAAGTAACAGCAATATCATAAGATGATCAGCTGTGAATGACTTAGCTATTTTCAACAGTACAGTGATCTAAGACAACTCTGAAGACCTTACAATGAAAAATGCTATCTCTCCAGAAAGAACTGATGGTATCTGAATACAGATTGAAGCATGATTTTTTTTACTTTATTTTTCTTGAGGTTTTTTTTTGTCTATGTTTTCTTTCACAACATGACTATTATGAAGATATTTTGTATGACTACACATGTATAAGCTATATCAACTTACTTGCCTTCTCAACGGAGGGGTGAAGGGAGAGAATTTGGAACTCAAAGTTTTAAAAATGAATGTTAAAATTGTTTTTACTTGTAACTATGGAAAAATAAATTACTAAATAAAAAAAGAAGCCATTCAAGAGGACACAGCTAGAAGGGATGAATGGTAGTGGCTAAGTAAGTTGGGGCTCACAAACCAAGTGATTTGATCAGTAGAGAAACCTACTCCAAAAGACACTTAAGGCTGCAACACCAAACTCAAAAACATGGCACCAAGATGTTATAGGTAACCAGCTACTGTGGTATCCCTGACAGAGAAGACTAGGTACGGTTGGCTGAGACAGTGTCTTCTGGTGTGGTAGTGATCACTACAATCACAAAATTTGTATTTACCAAGTGTTCTTTTTTCACTGAAGATTTTAGCCTGTATTCAGCCTTTAGCCAAATTTATCATCATGCAATTTTTACAAACTTCTTACTAATATAGATGACATTAATAATCCAAATATCCACAAGGAAATAACATCTTAAATGATGTGAAAAGAAAATAAAAGCTTCCAAAAATGACTTAAAGGAATTTAATAACAGCATAGCTCTTGCCATTTTGAATGCATTAATAATATTTAATTATAGTGCTGATTTCTTAACTTTAGTTTTAATTTTAAAAATCATCTACTTTCACAAATTATGTTTTTAATAAAATTATTTATTTTGTCTTATATTAAATCCAAGTAGGTAAATGGAAAATTATTCCTATGTATCTATTGTATCTTAAGCAATGTCTTTATCTAATTTCTTGTTTCTTCTCTCCCCTCTAGATATTAAAATCTACGACAAGGCTTTGTTTTTCTCTTGTTGATGTTATTTGTTTTGTTTTCTTTCGTTTTTCAGATACTCCTTAGGAATTCTCTGAAAGTATTTTCCAATTTTGGTGGTTTTGAGGACAATTTTTCTTGGGAATTCCTGAATAATAATGGTTTCATCAAAAATATTTAGGAGAAATAAGAAAAGCTCCCTCTATTTTACCGTTGTTTCAGATTACTGGACATTGAAAGTGACCTGAACTCTATGGGCTCATTTGATTTCCTTGATGACTTTATAGACTTTGCCACTGCATTAAAAGGATGCAAATGTGTAGGTGTAAGCTTTAATTCTGGAAAACATTTCCTTTTTACAGTATTTCTACCTACAACCTTACTCCATCTCAAAGACAAAACATTTTCCTATATATTTCTTCTTACCTCTCTTTGTCTAAACTTTTGAAACATATGAGGAGTTTAGGAAACCGAGGCCCAGAAAACATATGTTGCATTCATACCAAAGGAATTATATTTACCAAATGTTACTACGAGAATCTATCATTTAATGGAATACCGATTATCCAGGCAAATTCATTCAATGCAATTCAATTAAGTTACAGTCAGCCTAGCATAGTGTCTTACACATTATTGGGCATTTCTTTAATATATGAAAAGACTGGTGATGTCATCCAGGTGCCTTCTCTATCTATCAACATGTATGTGTTGATACTTAGAGATGTGGAGTCTTCAATATAATCTTTTGGCTATGGTCAGAAGAGTCCACTACTGGGTGGCCAAATTTCTGGTGATGAACTTCTCTGAGTTTAGCTGGATTTGTCCTTAAGTAACGCTCCCAAACTTTCATCAAGACCATTCTTGAACTGTCTAAATTTTTGGTACATTGGCCTAGTCTTTCAGAATCCTGGTTTAACATCATACAATGATGTGATAATAGACTGGGACTTTAGGGAAAGAGATACTCGGGATATGGACATGAAATAGGCACAGTTACCACTCTCTTGGGGCTTACAATCCCGAAGTCAGATAAGATATGTACAGAAATAACAATCATACAAGGCAGATGTCTTAAGTGCTATAAGAAAGGAGCAAATAAATCATTCATGATGCAGAGAAGGAACTATCACTTCCAGCTAGAGGGATTATGGAAGCCCTCAAGGAGGCACATTTTGTTCTTCTTGAGTCATTTTTCAATCACATATGACTCTTTGTGACTCCATTTGGCTTTTTCTTGGCACAGACACTGGAGTGGTGTGCCATTTCCTTTGCCAGCTCATTTTACAGATGAGGAAACTGAAGCAAACAGGGTTAAATGACTTACCCAGAGTCACACAGCTAATAAGTGTTTGAGGCCAGATTTGAACTCAAGATGATGAGTCTTTCTGACTCTAGTCCTGGCACTCTATCCTCTGCACCACCTAGCTGCCTAATAAATCATTTTAATTCAATATTCATTGACTCTGTCTTTCCTGTGTTGATAGGCAGGACAATCTCCTTTAAGAGATTATAGGTTTCTTCCAGGAAGGATGTTACTGCTCTGAGACTTGATGTTTTCAGCGCAACATCCTCCACCAACAGGAGCATATTAAAGACCTCAGCCCCTACGAGGAATCCCAGTTTAACCTGGAACTCGTGCTGGATTTTCTCCACTGAAGCAGCAAATGTCTTTGGCAGACATATATCTTCCTGATTTGTCCTCTTCTGAAGTTTATTTTCAGAGGATTGACGAACAGAGTTTGTTTGTTTATTTGTTTTTCTGTTATCCATTCCAGGGGATCTTGAATGACTTTGATGTATAGATGGGAGATAACTTGTAAAAGAACATATACGGTAGCATTTTGTTTCAGTAAATGAAATGCTTTTTTTTAAATAATCAGTAAATAGTAAGTAAAATGGGCTCTTGTAATCCTTATATATTTAATTGCTAAATTGTACAGATGTGTTTCATTGTTCAATATTGCTTGTTCCTTCTTATCTGTCATCATTGATGATGTCCTCTATTCATACAAAGATGACTGTATTTTGCATAGATGCATAGATTAAGGCTATAGATCAAAGGGTACTGATATTTTCTTGGTTGTCTTATTCAATATTAATATTTAAATATTAATATGGTTCAAGATAACATCCATGACCTTGGTATCTTCAGATATCCTGTATATTGATCCCCAGATATCCTCCCAATTATGTTGACTCCAAAAAGGGGGGGAATATATATATATATGTGTGTGTGTATATATGTATACATATATAGATATATGTATGTGTGTGTGTATATATATGTATATATGTGTGTATGTATATGTATACATATATATGTGTGTATATATATGTATACATATATATGATATTTGCTTCAATCTTGCTACTTTTCTCTTCTTTATTCTCCTTTTGTTTTTTTCTATAAGCACATCTGGGACTATAATGTTATAGTCCAAATGTTGTGATTCTATTTCTTAATGGAGAAAACAGGTTGTTATAATGATTTTTACAAATCTTTTTCATTTTTCTTCTGTTTGTCAACCTCCTTCCATTTTCATCCAGAAATGCCATTGTGATAATTTTGCTTAGTTGGGTATCATGGCAATATTTCTTTAAACCAGCTTTACCCTTCACTGCCTTTTTCTACTTTATTAGACAATACTGTGCATTATCATTCTACATAAGATTTTACATAGAAATTTAGATATTAACCTGGTACTGACTTTGGCAATCATCTCTCTGCTTGGCAAGTAAGTCAGATGTTTGCAAACTAATATGTTTTCTGTATTCTTTTGTGCCTCCTTGTATAATCATTAATTTACATTGTTTAGTTTTGGGATAAAATTATTATTTTTAGTGTCAAGAATTTCTGTTGCACTATATTTTTTACAATGTATGTACCTTCTCTGAATGGTAGCTATGGTCAGTGGTTTTCTCTGTCTCTCTGTCTCTCTCTCTCCTCATATACATAAATACATATATATACATATATACATATACATATATATACACACACACATATATCTGTATTTGCACGTTTATTTATCAAGGACTTATTTTTGGCTAATCACTTTGCTAAACACTGGTGATACAAATAAAAAATCATGATAGCACCAACTCTCAAGAAACTTAATTTTACTTGGGAGAGAAAACACATAATATTTAGTTCGTGTTAATGGTTAATTCATGAATGATGGAAAGACCAGGTAGAATTTAGACAGAGGAAGTAGTATAACAGATACCATGGTCCAGAGGAACTTAGAAAGTAAGGGCTGGACAAGTGGTTAGTTTCCTACCAAGAAAACAATAGGTTTAAGAGTTAGAGTGGAGTGGTGCTCTGGGATACCTTAGCAAAGGTAGGAAGAAACCTGGGGATCAGATCAAGCTGGCCGAGGACTACCTACCCCTGATAGGAACTAGGCAGTGAAGTAATGAAGACTGGTCAGGTAAAGAAAAAGTCCACATTTCCCCTCAAGGGCAGCAGGTATTTTTGGCAGCTTCATCCTACTGGCCATTGGTGGGTTTCTGGAAAGAGTAGGGGAATGGAAGGTCCATGGTACCTGGGATGGGGGGAAGAGGTAGTAAAGGTGATTGGTTGCTCAGTTGTTGAACTCAGTGTGTGTGTGTGTGTGTGTGTGTGTGTGTGTGTGTGTGTGTGTGTGTGTATCTGTGTACACATGTATACCTATCCATATATGCATGCACATATACATATAGACATGCCTATATGCAAGCACATAAATACATGCAGCATACATGAACATGTACCACTATATCAATATACATATGGCTATATATGCACATGCATGCACTTATGTTTGTATCACATATATCCACATATGCATATACACATACAAATGTACACATGCATATGCTTGTACACACATACAAACACACACACACACACAAGAAACAGGCAATATGATGCAGTAGATAGCTAGCTGCCCCTCCAAGTTAAGAAGACTTGGATTTAAGTTTTCTTTCTTTCTTTCTTTCTTTCTTTCTTTCTTTCTTTCTTTCTTCTTTTTTTTTGTTTTTGGCTAGGCAATGGGGTTAAGTGACTCACCCCAGGGTCATACAGCTAGTAAGTGTTATGTGTCTGAGCTGGATTTGAACTCAGGTCGTCCTGAATCCAGGGCCGGAGCTCTATCCACTGCACTACCTAGCTCCCCTAAGTTTCATTTCTGATACATACTGGCTGTACAACCCTGGGCAAATCACTTAAACTTTTAAATGTTCCTAGGCAACTTCCTATTATGGTAAATTACCAAAAAAGTGCCAATCTGTATCATTAGAAAAAGTTCCTCCCTGAGGGCTTCCTAAACCAATGAAGCCACTGGTCCAGTCTAAAACACACACACACACACACACGATAATACTCTATACTGAGGACAGAAAGGCCTGCACCCCTAAACTACAAGTGTGTTCCCCCTTTAACAAGAACCTGAAAAGGTTACTCTAAGTTCAAGTGTATGTGGAAAAGATGATGAGTTTGGTTCTGCCACTAT
Organism: Phascolarctos cinereus; assembly: GCF_003287225.1. Classification (NCBI taxonomy): domain Eukaryota; kingdom Metazoa; phylum Chordata; class Mammalia; order Diprotodontia; family Phascolarctidae; genus Phascolarctos; species Phascolarctos cinereus. Next base: position 154,156,837 of record NW_027556180.1, on the reverse strand, counting down.
GAAATTCTGCTGTTCTACATTCATACTAACATGCATAGGCAGCTAGGGAGCATAGTGCATAAAGTACAGGAATATGAGTCTGTATTCATCTGTAAAATGGGGATAATAACAGCACCTACCCTCACAGGACTGTTTTGACGATCAAATGAAATAATAAAAGCATTACCTAAGTTATGATCAAATGTCAAAGTTTACCAGGAATTGGTCCCATCACTTTAGAGGTTGTAGATGAAGGGGATGAGGAAAGTTAGCTTAATAACTGGATGACTTACTGATTCCTATATGAGACAGGCTATTCTGGGGTCCTAACTTTATACTTTAGAAGACAGACTAGAGTGAGGAGATTTAGTAGCTATCATAGTCAGCCAGGTTCAAAACCTTGAAGTCATTTTTGTTTCTTTTCTTTGCCTGGTATCCACAACTAATGGATGGTTGGAGGAATGAGTTCTAGTCTCACATCTGCTGTTAACTCAAGTATCGGTTCATTTCTCTGACCTCTCATCTCCTCGTCTGCAAAATGAAAGAGTTGCTCTAGATGATCTCTAAGGTACCTTCCAGCTCTGATATTCTGTGAGGTGGAGTTTGAGCTTATTAAAGTAGAAAATATTGAAAACCTACCCTAAGGCATTTGACCACTTGCTGCAGATCTATTTTTTTCTTCAATTACCAGACAAGCTCCATAGGGATCTCCTAAAACGTTGTCCCACTTTAGGTGACTTTAAGGACAATTTTTCTTGGAAATACATGATGAAAAACTAGTGAATGAGGTAAAAGTGATGCTCAAGCCTGGACAGTGAGCCTTCTCATAAAGAAAATGCCACAGTTTTTCTTAAATTAAAGTTAATATAAAAAGGTCCTGGGGAGTTTAACAATGATGGTGGAGTAGCATAGGAATTCCTTTGAGAATTGGATTGGATTCGAATAATAACAGTTGACACAAAGATTATGCTTTTTATTATTCCAAAGCACATCCCCTTACATTGTCTTATTTAATCCTTACCACAACCTATGAGATATAGAATTTATTTATTCATTCATTTATTCATTCATTCATCTTTCTTTCTTTCTTCCTTTCTTTCTTTTTTTTTCTTCTTTCTTTCTTTCTTTCTTTCTTCTTTCTTCTTCTTTCTTTCTTTCTTTCTTTCTTCTTCTTTCTTTCTTTCTTTTCTTTCTTTCTTTCTTCCTTCTTTCTTTTCTTTCTTTCTTTCTTTCTTTCTTTTTCTTTCTTTCTTTCTTTCTTTCTTTCTTTCTAAGAGGGGTGGCATACTGGGATAGAGCACCAAGCCTTGAGTCACGAGAAACTAAATTCAAATCTGCCTTCAGACACTTACTAGCTCTGTGACTCTGAGCAAGTCCTTAACCCTGTTTGCCTCAGTTCCTCATCTGTAAAATGATCTGGAGAAGGAAATGGCAAACCACTCGAGTATCTTTGCCAAGAAAACCCCAAATGAGGTCATGAAGAGTCAGAGATGACTAAAATGAGTCAACAAACAACAAAAATCCTTTAGAAAAATTGTAGAAAAAAAGAAAGAAACAAAGATCTATGGATGTGGAAACTAAAGCTCAGAGAGATTGAAGGACTTGCCTAGGATGACTTCCTTTTTTCTCTAACTCCTGACCTTATTTTAGTAGACTTAAATAAGCATGTCAATACTCCTTTGTACCTCCTTACCTCCCTGTTTCTCAGTATCCTTAAATAGCATGAACTAGTCTCTACTCCTATCACATAGGGATTGGTGTTTAATGGAGCTCACCTTACCCACAAGGCTTCCACTTCTTTTAGACAGAAAAATCTAATATTCAACTCTCTTATCATATAACCTTCCTCCATTTCATCTCTCCCTTTGCCTCATGCTTCCTAAACCTGTTATTCATCCTCACATCCAAGACTTCCAATACCCCCACCCTTCAGTATTTTCTCAATCCATTACCCCTGCTCTGACTTTAACTAGTCATCTCAAATCTACCCTGTACTTTCAAGCAGCTAATGTTTTTACAAAACTCAGTCCTGTATTACTCCCATCATCTGCCTCTTCTGTCTCCTCTCACAAGGATGAAGTCTTACAACCAGGTGGACTGGGTGCATTACAATTTCATGTTATTCAGTTTCCACTAGGCCTTCATTTCATCAAGGCAGGCTTTTATTCCTCCCTGATCGATTGTCTAACTCACTCCCCACCAAAACTATTCTTATTTTCTTAATATTTTATCTTTCCCAATTATATATAAAAACAAATTTAATATTTGTTTCTTTTTTTTAATTTTGAATTCTAAATTCTCTCCTTCCTTGAGAAGGCAAGCAATCTGATTTGGTTATACCTGTGTAATCATGCAAAACATATTTCCGTATTAGTCGTGTTGTGAAAGAAAACGTGGACCAAAAAAAAAAGAAAGAAAAGAAAAAAAGTATACAAAAGTATTCAAAGCTACTCTTAATCTCTTTGCAAGTCTCCCATATTTCCCCCCTCCCCCTTATGTCTTAGCTAAAGTCCTTATCTCTTAATTTATTGAGAAAATTGAGTTCCCACATGAGTTCCCTTTTCTCCCATTCTCTTCATCTCAAAATCCTTTTACATTACTCCCTCCCCACTACTGTCAACCTCTTTCTCCCTAATTTCTGATTAGAAAGTGGCCCTTCTTACCAAGGCCAACTCTTCTGAACTTGATTCCATCCCCTACAGTTGTCCCCATCAGATTTCAACTTCATATATTTCCTCTCAAATCTTCAATCTTTTCTTTCCTACTGGTTCCTTTGCAACTGACTTAAAAAATACCTATGCCCCCATCCTTTAAAAAAAATACAAAAAACCAGAAACCTTATACCTCACTATCCCCTCAAGCTAGTGCACTATCTCTCCTCTCTTTCTCAGCTGAACTCCTTAAAAAAAAAAAGCTGCCTCCATTTCTTTTCTTATCACTTACTGCATGCCCCTTTGCAATATGGCTTCTGACCACATAACTCAACTGAAACTGGTCTCTTCAAAGTTACCACTGATGACTTAATTCACAAATCTGATGTTCTATTTCTTCCTCACCTATCTGCTTCGTCTCACACTATTGATCATCCTCTCCTCCTGCACATGCTTTCCTCTCTGATTTTGCATGCCACAACTCTCCTGGTTCTCCTACTATCTGTTAGACCACTCTTCAAGATCTTTTGCTTGATCATCATTCATATCCCATTCCTAACTGTGATTGTCCCCAAAGAATATACCCTAGCCCTTCTTCTTTTCTTCCTCCTCCCCCTCTCTCCTGGTAATCCTATCAGCTTCTATGTGCTTAACTTTCATTCTACACAGATGGCTGACATATTCATCTATGTATCTAACCCCAAATTCTCTCCTGATAGGAGATGATTTAGTTTTGCACTACTAATTGCCTATTAGGCACTTCAAATTGGAAGTCTCAAACATATCCAAAATTGAACTTACTATCTTTTCACTAAAATCTAGCTTTTCCAAAATTTCTATTTATTTAGAAGATACCATCATTCTCTCAGTCTCCCAGGTTTGAAACATCAGCATTATCCTCCACTCTTCATTATCCCTCATTTCACATATCCAGTCAGCTGCCAGCTCTTGATATTTTACTTCCACAACTCTTGAATCTAATACTCTCTCTTTACTCATATAACTACCTCCTTATCACCTTTCATGTAGAGTATTACAATAGGCTCCTAACTGGTCACCTTTTCTCATCTCTTCCCACTCTTCTTTATCCTATACAATGCTATGTATGGTAGTATCCAGAGTGAGAACATGACCCTATGACTCCACAGAAAAACGTAAACTACCTTGAATAAATGTACACATTTAAGGAAGCTCCAATTATCCCATGGGAAACCTTGTGCATGACCCTGGGCCATTCTGTGACTATGCTTTCTTTGTTCTTTTTCTGTATAATACCTGACCTGGCCTGGGGTTAGTATGGGGATCCACAATGTTAAGTTTTCCTGCTGCCACCCAGGACAACTGGCCTCTTGTGAGTAAACACCCTCAATTAACCTAATTAGCCCTAATAAAACCTATTAATAACTGAGTTGATATGGGCCCCTCTTCCTTTAGTATCTCAGTGTTCTCCTATAGGGTATGCCACCCTATAATTGGCATAATTAGGGCAGAACAGATCTATCCCCTTATGTGTTGTCAGAGTGATTTTCCTTAATTGCAGACCTGACTATACTACTTCTCTACTCAGTCATCTCCAGTGGTTCCCTATTGCCACTAGGATAAAATATCTTAGAAGTCATCTAATACTACTCAAACAGTCTTCATTTAGCTTTAAAAATTTCACAGTCTGATCTCACTCTATCTTTCTAGTCCTTTTGGATATGACCTCCGACTCTCTGTGATCCAGCCAAATTGGTGCTCTCTCTGCTCCTTACACATAACACCATGCTTCCTATCTCTATGATTTTGCATGGATCTCTGCTGTCCCTGGAATGCATTTAATCCTCACCTCTACCTCATAGAATCCCTCTCTTTAAGACATAGCTGAAGCATCATCTCATAGATCAGGGATACTTAAATGGAGATATGTGAACTCATTTAAAGATATTTTTGTAATTATTTCAATTTAATTGGCTTCTTTAGTAATCCTCTGGGTTTTTTTTTTATTTTATGCACTTAAAAACATTCTTTTAAACATTTACTCTAAATTTTCTGAGCATTATATGGCAAATGCTAGAATTACGGGATCATACTGCCAATTCCACTTGATTCAAACAATGTGGTCAGCCTACACAGGGGCCCACATTTCTCTTCAGATGTATCTGAGAGATGTTATTTGTATTATGGCTATGTTTTTAGAATATAGTATAAACATGCTCATTAAACTATTCTGCCACTCAAGATCTATTTAATGGCATTTCTGGTTTTATATCTATAGATATAGATAGAGATAGAGATAGAGATAGAGATAGAGATAGAGATAGAGATAGAGATATATATTCTGGCTAATCTATTTGATAAAGAGTAGTGAAGTGGATTTATTGGAGATGAACAAAGCTAATCTGGACTTTATGAGTGGGTAGGAATACAATCATGATCTTTCATTCCTTTGGAAAGTTCTCTAAGACTATAAACTACAACTAATTAATTATCTGCATTGGAGGAGGGAGTCATCACACTAGGAAATGATGAATAACATAGATGAAAATATAAAGTTAGACCAATTATATTTTCCATTTATACACCCACACATTCACACACACAGAAATACACATACACATACCTTCACTTTCAGGGAAGTGGTACAGTGGATAGAGCCCCAGACCTGGAGTCAAGAAGACCTGAGTTCACAAGTAGCCTCTGGTAGTTACTAGTTTTGTGATCCTGGGCAAGTCACTTAACCTCTGTTTGTTTCAGTTTCCTTATCTGTAAAATGATGCTAATAATAGCACCTGCATCCCAGGGTTGTTATGAAGCTCAAATGAGATAATTGTAAAGTGTTTAGCAGCATGTTTGAATCATAACAAACACTATGTAAATGTTAGTTGTTAATGTATATACTCATACATGCATATACATATGCATGCACAGAAAAACATGCATATAAATTCTTTTTTTCCTCGGTATGGTACTTACGATTTCAATGGTAAAATAATAATAAATAATAATACTCGGACTGAGCAAATTCCCTTAACCAATGCTGATATATGTGTATACATGAATATACATGTATATATGTACATGTATACATATATGTGTGTATATATATGCACATATTTTTGCATTTGGATGGGAAATTCTGGAAACATAGTTTTCTGGTGGCAAATGACCATTTGTGTTCAGGAATAAATATTTATTGGCACATTTGACTTTTAATTGCCTTCTCTGAAAGTTCAGCCTGGGAAGTATTTCCTATTTTCAGTCTGAAAAAACAAGCATGAAGCAGATACCCTCATAAAGTAGGAGCTTAAATAATTCTTGGTTGAAAAAAATGGCTTCCTCATTGTTTAGTAATAACTACATGGAAATCTGTCCTTTGAAAATATGACCCATGCAGTTCAACTAATTTCCTGAATTAACTGGGGAAAAAATCCCATAATGCCAGGCTACTGCAAAGAGTTACAAGAAGTGACAAACAGGCCACTGTTCACTGAACACAGACAAGCCTTTGAAAGGGGCAAAAGACTTGGCCAGTCCCATACTATCAAATGAATGGTCGGTTAGTCTCTTAAGTAGTGAAACCATGCCAAAAGCTAACTTCAGATTTACATTTTTATATAAAGGAATCAAGCTTGATTCTTTAATGCAGAAATGTCTGTTGCTGAATTTTCATTAGGCAATTTGATCTAAATCGACAATGTCAGCATTTCAACAGCAGCAACTGCGGGGACATTTTAAAACAACTTCGTTGACTTTGTTTGGTTGTTTTATTGGTGCTGCTCTAAATTTCCAATAGAGATGTCCCATTTTACAAAAACAATCATGAGTGGTGTAGACAAACAGGAAGGTATGGTGTTAAGTCTTAGTTCAAGGGTAGACTATAATTCACAGAATCCACACATTTCCTAAGTCCCTTTAGCTCTCCCAGCAACTGACCTCCTATGGCTTCAAGTTGGCTTGTGAAATTTGACAGGATTACAACACCTGCCTTCAGGCTATGAAGACACAGTTCACTTATGCAGAAGAATATATGCTATGGTGGGAAAAAACCCCACAAACTTGTAAGACTTGGGTATGCCTATTTTACAGAAGTAGGGTGAAAATAAACAAAATTGCTTGTTGCAGACATTCTGTACAAGCTAGCAGACAAGTGCTAAGAAATTCAAGGTGTTATTATGAAAAAAATAAAAAAATTATCATTTTTATAAAAAGATGATGTAAAGTTAATTGCTAACAAAAATGCTCTCACATTTTGGATTATTTCCCAGCGGCTGGTGTATTTTCAAAGCCTGAAAAATAACTTTCTTCTTAATTTTCCTGTATTGTAAAGTGGGGGCTAAGGGTAAAAATAGGAAGGGGGAAACTACAATTATTTGAGTCCTGATCTAACCAATTTATAACTACCCAAATACATGCACAAAAGATTGTCTAAGTAAGAAGGTCCTCATTTTAAAGTTTTCATAGTGCTTTACTCGTCATACTATGAGATAGTATATCATTAATCCCTATTTACAAATAAGGATACAGACTTGAGGAACTTCAATGATTTCCCCAAGTCACACCTACTAAGTGTTTAAACCAAGGCTTCATAAGCATTCATACAAAATGTGAAGAATGTGTCCAGTCATTTTAAATATCTCCAAAAAAGGGTATTTTACATCTCATTTTTGTTCATATCTTGAAGTAAAATTTAACTGTATATTTCTTTAAAACTATTTAAATTTTTGTTTCTTTAGTTTAATAAATCAAAGTAATGTCATTTGTGGAGAAACAATTATTGATTGCCTAAAAAAAATAAAATAATGTTCCCTGGGTGCCTTTAGCCACACTATTTCTTATTACCTCAATTATATCTCCTAACATTTCTTCCTCTCTCCAGAAATTCCTGACACTCCTGGAATAATGACATGAAGAAAGCTAAAACTAAGGCAAACCTTTTTCACAGTTTTGTTTCCTTTTTTCTTTCTTTTTTTTTTTTTAGGTATAACATAATGAAAAGAGGATTGAACTGATGGGTCAGGAGAACAGTTTGTTAGCAGCAGTCCAGAGCCCTGCCACAAACTAACTGTATGACCTTAGCTTAGTTCTGGCTAATGTTCACTTACCAGAAGTAAAATTTGATGTGTTTTCTTATTTTGAACTCATGAGTACATTTTGTTCTGAGACAATGTATTTCCCACTTACAAAGAATATTCCATATTTTTTATAAAGTGTATCAACCATTAATAGAATCTACACCCTTCAATTTTTTTAGTAAGTTGCAGACATTGATCATCATTTGACTAAAATTGTATTGCCTCTCCATTTTGACTTTATTGGCATTGCTTTAATGACTGCTCCCACTCAAAAAATCTGGGAACTTCATATTGCCACTACTAAGGGTATTGTCCCAATCACCCTTGCAAACATCTGGTTCCCTAAGTTTAAAAAATGAATATATTTGTTTACAGATCAATGAAAGTGGTTAGGATTGTCAACAGAACCCTTGGAATATACCAACACAGGAGCAACCCTTCTTGAAAGTCTTTATAGCCTCAGTCAATGGTAATAATATCCTGGCTAGGGCTCCAATTAGGTATATCTCTACTGTGGCTTCTTGGTACATATCTCACATCAATACTCTTCACAAGAGATCACAGAAAAAGGAAAAGAACCTATGTAAACCAAAATAGCAATTATATATATATATATATATATATATATATATATATATATATATATATGTATGTATGTATGTGTGTATATATATATATGTGTGTGTGTGTGTGTATGTATATGTGTGTATATATATATACACACATATATATATACACACACACATACATATATATATACATACACACACACATACATATATATGTGTATATATATATATATATATATATATATATATATATATATATATATATATATATTATATAAACCATTCTTTTTGTAATAGCAAAGAATTGGAAATTGAGGCTGATACCCGTCAATTGGGGAATGGCTGAACAAGCTATATCAAGTAATTGTGATGGAATACTATTCTTCTATGAGAAATGACAAGTAGGATGATTTCAGAAAAAAACATGGAAAAACCTATGTGAACTGGGGCAAAGTGAAGTGAGAAGAATCAGGAGATCATTGTACACAGTAACAGCCATATTTTAATGATTATCAACAATGAAAGACTTAGCTTCTTTAATCAATGTAATGATCAAAGACAATTCCAAAGGATTCATGATGGAAAATGCTATCTACCTGCAGAGAACTAATGACTCTGAATACAAATTGAAGTATAATTTTCTCACTTTATTTTTCATGCATTTTTTCTGATATGGCTAATATGAAAATGTGTTTTCCTTGATTTCACATATATAATTGATATCATACTTGCTTGCCTTCTCAGTGGGAAGGGTAGGGAGAGGGGAGAGAATTTGAAACTCAAAACTTTTTTTAAAAAATAATGTTAAAATAAATAAATAATGAATATTTAAAAAAAAAAAACAACTCTGTGCAGTCCTGGCTAGATGGCCATAGTTTTTCATAGGGAACTCCCCTCTCCACAATTCTTCTGGATATCTACACAGCATGAGTATGTTTGCTATAGCCCAGCAGCATATGTTTGTCCTTTTCTGCCACCACAGGGAGTTGATTCTCTCCATCAATGCATCAAACTCAAATAGAAATGGGGTTCACTAAACCATATATAACGATCCCTATGGGAACATATTGACTCAGAAAGCCACATTGTAAGATTATCAATGTTTTATTATATTTTTATGTGTTTTGTTTATCATTTTCCAATTAACTTTCAATCTGGTTTGGGCCCCGCTCAGGAATGTTGCAGGCACCTTGTGTTTGACATCACTGCTCAACTGTATCCCTGCACCTTCCTCTTCTTATCTCTCATACCCCTCCCCATCCTCTGAATACTCCAGCAGAGCTAAATGTTTATTACTCTTCACTAGGGCTTCTCATCTACCATTCTGAGTAACCTATCACTCTTCTCTTCCCTCAGCCTGTGAACTCCCTGAAGGCACAGATTGTTTTTATTTTTGTTTTTGGTTCCCAGGCTATGCAACACTTTACTCATTGTAGGTGCTCACAGATTGATTTGCTGCCTTATGTCCTTGGCATCTATTTCTCAGTAAGATAACTTAGACAAAGATGTAACATGAAATCTTCAGAAAATCACAAAGATATGATAAGAAACCTTTGAAATTATCTTACTCAGGGGTTGGTGTCCTGTAGCAGAAAGTCAAATCTGGCACACAGGCAGTTTTTATAAAGTCAGCTAACTAAGAATACTTTCTATATTTTTTAATCCAATAAAACTTTAACATATAAAAAAGAGTTCATAGCTCATATCCTGTACAAAAAAAGGACTTGACAGAATGCTCCTTAGGCAGTTGTTTGCAGACCCCCGATCTAAATGTATCACTCTCCATTTTCTAATGAGGAAAATGAAACCTGTGCCTGTGCAGTGACTTGTACAAGGTCACAGAGTGAATGAGTTTCCGAGCCCGGACTGCCACTAACAAGCTGGCCTCTTGAAGTCACTTGTTTAGAGTTTTGCTTAGTTTTTCTTCTTTTTTTCACTAGTAATATATCTGGAAACCTGTAAAAGTTTATTATTACCATAGAACTTGGTTTATTACATTGTGCATAGCCTCCAAATGTAAAATTGAGTTCAATAAAATTGAATTATTGTGGAAAATGTATGTTCTAGAACAAGCATGAATTTGTGAGTAGCAAGATGATGATTCTTAGCATGATTCCTGTATTGCCTCAAAACAACAAAATTTGTCTCCATTTATTGATGAAACATCCGAGGAGGATCATAGTGGGATAAAACGGACAAAATCCAAAAAGAAAAAAATAATCTATGGGAGAAAAATGTACCAAAAGGAGACACACAAGTAAATAGGGTATTTTTACCAATATTTTGTCAAAGTACATATACACATAGATATATACATATATAATTTATATTTGTGTATATATGTATATATAATTATAAATATATTAGAGGTAATGGATTTTATGAGTTTATGGGTTTAAAAACTAATCATTTTTAAATACCATAAGAATACTAATTAACGAAGGGAGCTTATTTATCATGTTTACTTAAGGCTGTCCTTTCAGTGGTTGAGGTGAAAGGTAAGACAATTTGCATCTTCCTATATTTCTCTTTCATCTTAAGGAAATTGAATTCTATAGTTGTGCAAAAACTAGTGGAGTCAGAGTGGAGTATTGACTGTTGAACACAGGGACTGCTACCTGTCTACTTTGTTTCTCCAAAAGCATTAGTACAAAACTCTATGAAGTGATTCTTCTTTAAGAAACCAATTTAGTCATATAAAATATATTGATGAGCTGATAACAAAGTCAAAAGGAAACAAAATATGGTACAACATCAGCAATTATAAATGACCCATAAATATAGATGAGAAGAGATTGTACATTCGAGCTAAGTATCTAAGATTTCATTTTTAGTAGAGATTTATTTAAAATAAAGCCTCTGCTACATATAAAATTTTATCTTTTTTCTACTGCTAATATGAGAGTCAATCTGGCAGCATGAGTATAGCCAGATTCAGTGTTGCCTCTAACACCTTCCTCAGTGTATGTGATCCTGGGTTAACCTCCCAGAACCCACAGGCAAAAGTCTAAGATTATAAATAATTGAGAAAGCACTGATTTGTATTGGTAGAGGAAGTTTATTCATTAGGAGCTCCCAATGGAATGAAACCACAGATTTACTTTCCCCTCTGACCCTCCAAAATAAGGTTAAAACAGCCATTTCTAAATACCTCTCAACTTTACTTAGCTCAAGGATATAGCATTTTGGATACATGTTTTTGCCCTTTTGCCCATCTTGCCCTTTATGTAAAAATATCCAAGATTCAAAAATAACTAAATATGCTTTCATTATTATAGTTAGCACCATACAATAAGAAATTATTTTAAAAAAGAAAGTTGCACGAAGATCAGATTATATTTTGAGAACAAATGGCACATTTATAAACATATTAGTCAATAAACAAAATGTATTGATAATCTGCTGTATTCTGATAACTTATTAGGTTCTAGGAGTGGAAATGAAGAACATGTGTGTATATGTGTGTATGTATAAAAATATATTTTATACAATTACAAATTGTATATAATGTATATTATACATACACACATACATATGTACGTATATGTGTATATGTATAATATACATATATAGCGTATGTTTCTGTGTATGCATGTGTATATATATTATGTGTGTGTGTGTGTGTGTGTTTGTGTGTGTGTATTGAGAGAAAGAGAGAGAGAGAGAGAGTATCCTGCTTTTGTGAACAGTAATGTCCACAATTGAAAAGATGGGGCACATATATGAAAAATAGTTTGAAAATATGGAGAGAAGATAGAAATTGTCACTAAAATCAGGGTGAAAATAAGTTCTCAAAGAAGAAGTCAATAAGACAAATGAGAGACCAGGCAATTAAAACACATGACAGGAAATCTGTCCAAAGCAGTAGTGTCTATGAACAGGTAAATAGCGCATTTGGAACTCAAACCAACAGAAACAATATGAGCAAATTCAATGAAAAGAATGCTTGAGTTGCAGAGGAAAGAACTGGACTTGAGCCTCTGCTAGCATTTACTAGTGGGGTGACCTTGGACAAGCAACTGGACCTCTCTGGGCCTCAGTTTCTTTGTCTTTAAAATGAGGGAACTTGAATAGATTGTTTCTAATATCCCTTCCATCACTAATACTCCATGTAAGTCAGTCTAAATCAACGTAGTACAACTTGAATAAATTATGTGGCAAGAATCCAATGAAAGGTTCAATAGTTGATCTCAAAGACTTCCAAGAGGGGATATGTTTTGGGAAAAAAAAATGAAATGGCTTGGCAACATAATTTCCAGGTTTTATATCATGGAATAATACAATCTTAGTACTTATGACCAAAGTCATGACAAACCCAAACTTTGTTGGACTGGATGGGAAACTAGAGAGTCTATATACACTGGCTTTACGTGGGAGAAAAAAATCTTACTCTATTGAGCTATTTACGTATGAACATTCAGCTTCATGTTTCAATTTTAAATGTTGTCTAGCCATCTACCCAGGCCATCTTGCTGTCTGGATGTTGCTATTGACCTGCTTCTCTTCAACTGGATTGGCACTCCTCAATCAAGACATGGACCTCCATACTCTGGATCTATAAAATCCTTGCCTCTAATCCCTGTGAGAAGCTACATGTTAATAGCTCTCACTCTTAGTTATACAATAAACTTAGTTTATTGTATCTACTAAAAGGCCTGAAGCTCTGGTCCATGATTCAACACCATATCCCATCTAAATAATCACTAGCTTATGCTATCTTGCTATGTGTCAGCTGTCATACATGAATTTCTTTTCCTTCCTTGCCCCTTCTTTCCCTTCTCTTCTACTCTCCTGTCCTAACCTGAGGGTGTTCTGCCCAAAGGAAGATACATTTTGATGGCCACAAGCTACACAGTTAACTTGGGGCTTACTGGCAAGATTTCCTTCTCAAACACCAAGTCTCAAACCCAATTCACTCTTGATCCCATGGATTGGACAACAATAGGTCCCTTGTCCAAGCACCACTTAATGGTTATTTTTTGGGACCTCCTGACTCAGAGTGAGTATACATAGTAACTGTTTCTCTTTTGACCAGCAACCCTGAGAGTCTTCTCCTCCCAGTTTGAATTATTATTATTATTATTAGTAGTAGTAGTAGTAGTAGTAGTAGTAGTAGTAGTATTAAAGGGGCCATCCCTTCACTCAGTTCTTAAAGAAGCCTACTCACTGAACGGGCATTGCCTTATTCAAAGTGAGAACCTGAAAAGAAATTAGCTTAAAAAGGCCAAGGTCTCCCACTGCATCCTGGCCATCTCCAGTCATCCTGATCAATATCTGGCCACTGGACCCAGATGTGTCTGGAGGAGAAAGCGAGGCTGGTGGCTTCTTTGCCAGCCCTCCCTCACTTAAATCAAACTCAATCGCAAGTCATATCATCTCCCTAATGTCGTGGTCCTCTTCAAGAACCAAGGACAAACCACTACAACTTGTTCTGGACATAGTAATCAAAATAATTGACTGCCCTATGTAGAAACTTACTGCCCCTGGGACTTCATAAACCAAATATCTTTCCCTGGCCACTACCTCCCTATGTGCATTTCCTTGCCCTATTAACACGTAAACTCTCTAGTGAATAGGCTGCTCATAGGAAGAAGGAAAAAAATCCAAGCAATCAATAGCTATAATATTTATATATGTTCCAAATCATTATTAATAAGAAAAATAAAAACATGCCTGAGATTTGACTTCTCACCATAGATTAACAAAGATGACAGTTTTTGGAGGGGACATAGGAAGATTGATACATGGGAAAAGGAGTTATAAATTGGTATGGTCATTCTATAAAGTAATTTGGAATTCTGCTCTTTGTTGTTTAGTTATTTTCAGTTGGTCTGACTCTTCATGACCTCATTTGGGGTTTTCTTGGCAAAGATACTGAAGTGGTTGGCTGTTTCCTTCTCTAGCTCATTTTATAGATGAGGAAACTAAGGCAAACAGGGTTAAATGGCTTACCTACAATCATACAGCTAGTACGTGTCTGAGGTCAGATTTGAATTCAGGTCTTCTCAACTACAGCCTGACACTCTACTGTGCCACCTAGCCGCCCCAGAACTCTGAACACCCTTTCACCCAAAGATATCACTCCATAGGCCTATATTCAAAGGGATCAAAGAAGAAGGGCAATGACTCATATGTATGAAAATATTCATAACAGCTTTTTGTTGTAGAAAAAAAAGCAGAACCAAAAGGAGTGCCAATCAAGTGGGAAACGACTGAACAAACTGTAACAAGTGAACACAATGGACATCCATTGTTCTCAAGAAATGATGAAATGAGCAATTTCATAGAAACCTGGGAAGATTGTGTATGGACTGATACAGAGTGAAACATACAGAACCAGATGAATAACTTGTACTACTATAACAATATTGTAAAAATGAAGACCTTTGAAAGACTTAAGGACTTTGGTCATGTGGGGATCAACCAAGATTCCAGACGACAAATGAAGAAGTGTGGTACTTTCTCCTAATAGAAAGGATCCAAGGTATAGAAAGAGGCATACTTTTTTTTTTGCCCATGCCAAGTGTGTTTTTTGTTTTTTGGGTTTTTTTGTTTTGTTTTTGCTTGCCTACACTTATTTGTTATAAAGGGTTGTGAATTTCCATTTTTATTTGGAGAGGAGAAAGGAGAGAGAGCTAGCAATAATGTTATTTGAAAACTGGGATCATGGAAACACCTTAAATTCATGAAAAGGAAAAGAAGGAAGTTCACATAAACAAATGATGACTAAGATAACTTTAAAGTCATATCCTGACTTTGACCCTAGTTCTGTGATTGTTAGAAACTCACTTACATTTTCTGAGCCTCACTGTCCCTACCTATAAAATAGGGAGGAGAATATTTTATGTTTCAAAGCATTGTTATCCAATTAGGTAAGTGTTTTATAAGCCTTAAAGTGCAATTTTTTTTGTTTGTTTGTTGTTATTATCTCTAAAATACCTTCACTCCAAATCTACACCCCTTAATATAATCAATCCCTGTCTTTTAAGGCCCAGATCAAATGTGTTTGTATTTTAATAAAAGAGTGCATCTCACCCTGTATGAATGAAATTTTGTGGCAGAATTTCAGGCCACATGCAGAGTTGTGCTGGGCCTAGCTCCCACATGGACGGCTTGCAAGAGACAATTGTTAAATTTCCAGTGTGAGCTATATTTACACCTCAAAAATCTGGCTATACATAAGGCCTTGATTTATTGTCTTTTTGATTGCCTAGACTTTTAAAGAAAGTAATGACAAAATGTTAATAATGCATAAACTTAAAAGCATATCTTGCATAGATAGATGATAGATAGATAGATAGATAGATAGATAGATAGATAGATAGATAGATAGATAGGTAGGTAGATAGGTAGATAGGTAGATAGATAGATAGATAGATAGATAGATAGATAGATAGATAGGTAGGTAGATAGGTAGATAGGTAGATAGATAGATAGATAGATAGATAGATAGATAGATAGATAGATAGATAGATAGTAGATAGATGATAGATAGATAGATAGATAGATAGATAGATAGATAGTTGTTGTTGTTGTTGTTGTTGTTTTCCTAGCGAGACAATTAGCCATTTACCAGCACATCACTGACAATCTCATGGAAAAACTGTCTTAGATCAAAGCCTTCCCTGGACCTTTGTCAAACCACAGAAAATATCCAAGTTGGTCAGATGGCCTTGGGAACAGTGTAATTGTTTAATCTCTTTATTTCTCTCCCTATCTCCCGCCCTCCCCTATTCCCAGGGGTCTTAGTCTAGAGACCCTATTGAGTCTCACTGTTTGGTTATGAAAATAGCTCTAAGCACAAGTAAATCCTTATAAATATGTGAATGGGGGGGGGTCTGTTTTCTAACTGAATGTAAAAGTGGTCTTATGTGAAGTACAGTTGTTGAGAAGCCAAAGAAAGCCCCTGTTGTTGTGATTTACTATTCATAATAAACAGAAATTATACAAAGCACACAGTATAAAAATAGCTAATATCCATGAAAATAAACTTTATCTGTATTTTTTCTCTGTTTTCTTTCACCAATAGGGACAAAGGAAGTCCAGGCTAATGAGAGAATGACTGCCGTGCTGACTCAGAAGGAAGCTGCCTATTTGGATAATAGTTGACTTTAAATGCAATTGCACTGAGATCCTCAATTACTTTTGGGGGAACTGCTCTCTCAAGGGGTGACAAGCAATTTGGATTCAGTGGTTGCTCTCACCTGGCTCTCTTTTTGAACAGTAATTTAGAAAGGTATTTTTTTATACAGGCAAGATCTGGAGGTGTGAAGTAACTTTGACATGAGCTTGATTTTAATTTGACTTTTGCTTGTTTCTTAGTTTATAAGGTCAGAATCAGCAAACTTTCTAAATATTTATGTCTCTGTGTACAGAAATATCTTGCACAATTCTCCTAAGGCACGATTGGACTAGCTCATAATACATGTCTATAAGACTACTCCCAGCTAGATGTTGAAGAGGGATCAACTCTTTACAAGTTGACGTTCTACGGTCACTTCTTATGAAAACATCACTTTCTATGGTAGATCCTTGCACTCTGATACAACGTTTGTTTCTCTATATTTCAAAAGATTTGTGTTTTCATCAGGCTCATTGCTTCTTTTACCAATATATAATTACAGGCCCTGGAATATCAGGAGATTATTTCATACAAGTATGTAGTGCCCCCTAAATCATGATGGGGTGACCAACTATCTGGTCACTCAACAACATACAATAATTAAACATTAACCATTTTCCAGGCATTGTGCTAGGGGATAAGGATGCAAAAATAAAAAGGATAAAATTTCTGCCATCAAACAGCTGGGAACCAATAGTGTAAGAGAATCCAGAAAATGATAGGGTCAGGAGTCAGCTAGTAGGCACAGTGGATAAAGCACTGGTCCTAGAGACAGGAATACCTTACTTCAAATCTGGCTTTAGATATTTACTAGCTGAGTGACGCTGGGGATCCTGTTTGCCTCAGTTTCCTCATCAGTAAAATGAGCTGGAAAAGGAAATGGCAAACCATTGCAATCTCTTTGAAAGGAAAACCCCAAATGGGATCTGAAATGACAGAACAATAGCAACTTTCAAAAGCTCCTGATAGGTCAAAGATCAATTAAAGTCTGAGATCTGATAAAAGGCCACCAGAGAAGGTTCACCTTTTAGTTCCTGGTAATCTGCTTTCTGACTCCGTTGCTCAAGACAAAACTGCTTTCTCCAAAGTTCTCCACGACTTTTTTTTGCTTTTTTGTGAGGCAATTGGGGTTAAGTGACTTGCCCAGGGTCACACAGCTAGTAAGTGTCAAGTGTTTGAGGCCAAATTTGAACTCAGGTCCTTCTGACTCTAAGGCCAGGGCTCTATTTCACTGAGCCACTAGCTGCTTCTTCCACAATATCTTAATTGTTAAATCTGAAGGCATTTTTTATCTTCATCCACCTTAACTCCTCTTCAGTAAATAATATTGTTGACATCTTTGATAACTCTTCTCCATTGGATTTTGTGATAATTGTATCAACTGCTTTTCCTTTTATCTATATGATTGCCCCCTACTCAGTCTTCTTTGCTGAATGATCATTGACTTCCTGCCCCTAGTTGTAGGTTTTAGGACCAGTTCTTTTCACTCTTTTTACCCACCATCTCATCAGCTTGGATGGATTCATCATCATCTCTAACCAAATGACTCTTCAATCTAGATATTCAATCCTGCTCTAACTTCTGAACTCCCTAGTTCCATATCAATAATTTCTTGTATAACATATTCACTTGAATGTCCCATAGCTATCTCAAACTATTGTCAAAAGAAAATTTCTAGCTTACCTTTCTTACCACCATTTACTTAAGATGGGGATATCATATAACTACCTAAGTAGCGAATTCAAGCTAAGACATTAACCAGAGCCCTGGTATTGACTGGTTAGTTCCTGCTCTACCTATCTCTAAATTCATATTTGAGATTATCAGCTGTAGTTCCAGAGTTAGCTAGTTTGCTATTTTACATGCTATAGATCTCCCCCTTCTCTCATTTGTGGTCTTTGGGCTGTAAATCGTTATCTTTATTTGTTCTTTGAAATTCCTTTGTATCCATACAGCTTGTGTAACCCAAACCTACTGTAGCTGAAAACTTATGCTCAAGGTTGACTGATTTTTATTTCAGTGACAGCTGTGCTGTGAGCATAATCAACTGTGGTTCCCCCACCACCATCACCATCTTTGTCTCATTGATTATAGAATTGGCAGCAAGCTATAAATGAATTCATGCACAATGTTTGTCATACCCTACATGTTGAAGTTGGATTTCACCATTTTCCCCTAAATTAGCTCTTTCTCTGAACTTCCCCATTTCCATAAAGGTTCACAACCCTACCATCACCCTTGATTTGTGCCCTGAATGAAATCGCTTGCCAAGTCTTGCCAATTCTACCTTCACAATTTGTTGTTATTGTTGCTCAGTCATTTCAGTCATGTCCAACTCTTTATGATCCCATTTGTGGTTTTCTTGGCAAAGCTACCTGAGTGGTTTGCCTTTTCCTTCTCCAACCATTTTACAGATGACAAAAGTGAGGTAAACAAGGGTGCCCAGGGTACCACACCTAGTAAGAGTCTGAGGCCAGATTTGACCTTGATGATGAGTCTTCTCGACTCCAGGACTGGCACTCTGTCCACTGCACCACCTAGCTGCCCACCTTCACAATACCTTCCACAATATCTTTCACCTCTGTTTCTTTCTCCCTCCTCACACAGCCATGACTTTAGTTCAGGCCATTTTCACCGATCACATGAACTATTTCAAAAACTCCTTCATTGGTTTCCCTGTTTCCAATGTCTCCCATCTCCAAATAATCCTCCTCACAAGTTCTCAGATAAACTATAGATGTGACCATGTCACTCCCTGCATCTAACAATTTCAGTGTTTCCCTGTTTCTTCCAGGGAAATAGAAACACAATGTTCAGCTCATCATTTAAAGCTGTACACAATCTCACTCAGTGCTCAACACAGTAGCTGGTCCATATTGGATATTTAATAAACGCATATTGACTCATTCCAGCGTACATTTTCAGATATATTTCACATTATTCCCCTTCGTGACTTTTGCAGTCCAGCTAAAGTGGCCATCTTTCTGTTCCTCAAACCTCTTCTTTGGATAGGAAAAATGTTCATGTTTACAGAGATAGACCAAGTCGATCATTATTTTAATAATCTAAAAAATAAAACTGAGGTCAGGTAGAATTGAAGTGCATGAGGATATGAATTGTGAGCTAGCAGGAGAAGGGGAGTTTTGCTTCAGGAGAATCTGTATCATTGCATGAGCTATCCCCAATGTCTGAATGCACACTTCCCTCACTGGGAAACACCATTTCCTGAGGCCACCCACTCCACTTTTTAGCAGCTCTAATTAGGAGGAAGTTTTTCCTTCTGTAGAGTCAAAATGTGCTTCTGAAGTCTCCACATGATTACTTTTAGAATGTGTCCAGCAGCATCTAAAATGAGAATATTGTATAACAATCTACTGGATCTCATAATCATTCATTTTCAAATGAAATGAATTCTTTAAATGTTTGGAATGCCCTCGGGGCTTATATAACTAATGATACTGACTGAGAAGAAACTAGCACATAACTTGTGCTTTTCTGTTTCAAGGAAAAATAGAATGTTTAAACAGCCAATTCATTTTACTAAGAAAAATAGCTACCCTTGTCTAACTATTTTGCACAGCAGAAAATGACAGCCTTGAAAGAGCAGTAACAATGAATTGAGAAATAAATGATACTGAGTTTTGATTTTCTACTTCTGGCTCATAGAGTCACTGTCCTCCTTCTCTGATGATAGTAAGCCATCACAATTTCATGTAGAACACTATGATATAAGGGGGCATACTGATGTAACATAACATTCACTCTAACAAACATTTGTTAAGCACATACTGGGTTCTAGGTGCTGAGGATATTGAGATAAAAATTAAAATAATCCCTGCTATTAAGGAGCTTACATGCTATTGGGAGGTACAATGTATACATAGATAATGTGTAGCTGTTCAGTTTTTTTTTTTTCATTCTTGTCCAACTCTTCATGACCTCATTTGGGGTTTTCTTGGCAGAGATATTGGAGTGGTTGACCATTTCCTTCTCCGACTCATTTTACAGATCAGGAAACCGAGCCAAACAGGTTAAGTGACCTGCCCAAGGTCACAGAGCTAGTAAGTGTTTAGGGGCGGTTTTTTTTTTAACCCATAAGGATGAGTCTTCCTGACTCCAGGTCTGGCATGTCATCCACTGCACCACCTAGCTGCCTAAGATAACACACATACCAATAATGTAAATGGATTATAACTTAAGGAAGAAACTAACAACTGGGAAGACGTTGCAAAGCCTTCATGAAAGAAGTTGCGGATGAGCTGAACCAGGAGGGAAGATAAAGATTTTGAGTGATGGAGATAAGAAGGTGTACCCTGCCAGGATGCCTTGTACAAGTGAATGGAGGCAGGAGATGGAATGTTCAGTTTGGGGAATGACGAGGAATGATACCTGAAAGCTCAAATTTCTTTTTAAACAACCTGATTAATGAACCTTCTAGATATGCCTAAATTTTTAAAAAGTGAAATTATGCTTTATTACTCACTTGGCACAAATTTCACCTAAACTAGGCATATCTTTATCTGCAAACCATTAAATTCATTTTAATAGATTTCTATTGCAGAGCAGGGTGCTACCTCTAAAGAAGCATCATGATTAGTAAGAGATAGGGCACTAACTTCCGTAGCTTGCATTCTAATATATAGTATACAATCCCAAACTAATTCCACTAATAGATTATCAGGACACGTGTGCCATATTAATTCCATTTCAAAAAATTATTTTTATATACAGCTTCACATATTATGAAGATATTTCCTTTGCCTGAGTAATTAAGAAAGTAGATTAGTAGTAATGACTAATATGAGATTTCACTGACCTGAACACAAGATTATGCAAACAGCAAGCTATCTTTTTGCTTATTTCAAAACCCTTTGCAATGTAGTCAAGGTAAACAACCAAGAAAACAGTAGTCCATATATCTAGACCTATAAGAAATTAATGCTAATAAAACAAAATTAGGGCCCTTGCTTAGATAGATCCATGGCAACCCATCTTCATGTTCTCATCCTTTACAACAATAGTTGATGTTTTCTTACAAATCATCCATAGACGACCTATTCAGTATAATGAAAACTGTTTTCAGATACCCTAT
Source organism: Phascolarctos cinereus (assembly GCF_003287225.1). NCBI lineage: Eukaryota > Metazoa > Chordata > Mammalia > Diprotodontia > Phascolarctidae > Phascolarctos > Phascolarctos cinereus. The sequence goes on along the minus strand of NW_027556180.1, from coordinate 154,135,370 downwards.
GATACTTTTTCCCCCTTTTCTGGTCATACATGCCCTTGATAATGGATTTTATAAAACATTTTGCACATGAGTCATCATTGATAACGTATGGCTTGCCTATATCCCATCATTCATCTTTTTATTGCTATTGGGATTACTTGTAATTTTAACTTTTTAGAGATTATAGTTTTCAAAGATTTGCAATCCCATAGTGTCATTAGAAGAATATTAGTGTTGAAGAAATGGATTTTTGCATCAGTGGGGAATATGAAATACTTGAAAACGATGTCAAATTTCCCAGAATTAATACAACACCATCTCTTCCTTCATGGTTCTAGACCCAGTTCAGTTTATGTACCTGTCCTTGGTGCATTTATTTCTTTCAATTTAATTTTGCATTAAGAAGCATTTTTTTTCCTTTACCCAACCCCACAATTAAAAAGAAAACAAAAATAGAATCCCTATAACAAACATGCATAGGCAAGCAAAACAAATGACCCCACTGTCCGTGTTCAAAAATGAATTTCTCATCTGGAATCTTGAATTCATCACTTCTCTGTTAGCAGATGAATAGCATACATCATCATCAGTCCTCTAAAAACATGGGTGATCACTACATTGATCAGAATTATTAAGGACTTCAAAGCTGTTTGTCTTTAAAATATTATTGATGAAAAAAATTACATTTATTTTCATTTCATTCTGTATCAATTCATATAAACTTTTTCAAGTTTCTCTGAACCAATTCCTTTCATCATTTCTTACGGCACAGTAGTAATATATGCAATAATTTATCCAACCATTCCCAAATAAATGAGTACTCTATCCTTTAATTTCCAGTTCCTTGCTGCTGCAAAAAGAGCTCTTACACATATTTGTACATATAGGTCTTTGCCTGTTTCTTTGTTTTCTTGTGGGTATAGGCCTAATAGAGGTATCACTGGGTCAAAGAGACTTTTTTTCTGCAGTTTAGTGACTTTTTGAACATAGTTGGAAATTCATTTGCAGAATGGCTATATCAATTCATGGCTTTACCCAAGATGCATTAATGTATTTTCCCACAGCCCCTCCAAAATTTGTCATTTTCCTTTTTTGTCAATTTTGACAATATGCTATATCTGAGGAAGGACCTCAGAGTTGCTTTAACTTGCATTTTCCTAATTATTATTTACCTGGATCATTTTCACATGGTTCTTAACAGATTGAATATTTTACTTTGAGAAATGCCTTTTCAAATCATTTAACCACATAACATTTGGAGAATGGCTCTTATTTTCACAACCTTGAATCAAATTCTTATATACCTTAGAAATGAGACCTTTATCAAAGAAACTTTCTGCAAAAAAATTTTCCCTCAACATAACTATTTTTCTTCTGACTGCATTGGTTTTCTTTGTGCTAAAATTTTCAAGTTTATGAAATCAAAATTGTCCATTTTATCTTCTGTTATCCTTTCTATTGCTTGGTTGGTCATGAACTCTTCCCCATCCATAGATCTAGAAGGACATTTCTTCCTTGTTCTTATAATTTGCATCTCTGTCATGAATCCTTTTGGATCTAGCTATGTTATAAGGTGTAAGATGATGGTCTAAACCTAATTTCTGGCAGACTACTTTCTAGTTTTCCCTGGAGATTGTGGGGGAAAATCTGTTTTTATTCCAATACTTGGGGTATCTACGTTAATTAAATACTGGGTTGATTTGCTATGGCATATTATAGTATACCTATTCTGGTGTCTCTATTCAACCTCTCTCTTAACCAATACCAAACTATTCTGATGGTTACTGCTTCAAAGTATACTTTGAGATTTGGTACAGCTAGGCCTCCTTTTCCACCTTTAAAATTATCTCTCTTGAGAACCTGAAGGAACATTTTGTTCTTCTAGATGAATTCCATTGCCATTTTTTTCTAACTCTGCAAAGTAAACTTTGATCATTTTGAATTGTACAGTCCTGAATAGTTACATTTTACTAGTATTATAATTTTTATCATATTGGTTTGGCCTACCTAGGAACAACTACTATGCCTCTAAGTATTTGGATGTCTTTATTTCCATAAAGATGGTTTTGTAGTTGCATTCACATAGTTCTTATGCCTATTGATAGACTATGAAGAATTTCTACATTCTGTAATTATTTTAATTGGAATTTTACTTTCTAACACTTTCTGCTCAGTGTCTATTGGTAAAATGCACAGTGTGATGATTTACATGGATTTATTTTATAGCTTGCAACTTTGCTGAAGTTATTAATTGTCCAGATAGACTTATCAATAGATGAATGCAGAGGATGCTCATCTACCTACATATTCACTTTTTTTTTCACTGTGTTTACAGCAATTATTTCATCATACCAGGGTTTGCAAGGAGAAGTTTTATAATTTTCTTGGATTTATGCAATTAACACAACATGAATTAATACAATTCATACAATCTGTGAATGGGTTCATCTAGAGAACTTTACCAACAATATGAAATATTTCTATCATTTGGAGCTTTAAAATGAACAATTTAAATTATATAAACATTTTAAAAGCATTTGCACAAGTAAAAACAATACAGCTACAAAAAGATCCAGATTGGAGAAAAAATAAAAAATATGTCCATTAAACATACATAATATTAACAGTCATAGCCCAATAGATAATTGTTCATAGTATATAAAGTCAATTTTTGGAGGAAAAAATAATTATCAACAACAATTTAATTCATTCAATTAAACATTTATTAAGTGCATATCCACTAGGAAAAAATATTTAAAATTGCTAATGACCAAAAACTGCAAAAACAATAAGAATTTAAAATGTTCTATTTTGGCAGGATTTTGGGAAGACAAGCAGATTAGTTTGCTTTGGGGAAAGTTATGAGTTGGTTCAATTATTTTAGAAAGCATTATGGAATTATGCAAGCAAAGTTGCAAAGTTCTTCCTATCCTTTCACTTAATGATCCTACTACTAGGTTAATAACCCCAAGGAGGTTAATGAAAAGAAGAAAAGTTCTATTTATATAAATGTATTTAGAGCAGTGCTGTTTGTGAGAGCCCAAAGTAGGGTAAAGAAAAAAAAAAGCTACATACTCAACGACTGTGGAATGGCTGAACTAACTCTGATAGATGAGTGTAACAATATTGTTTTGCCACAAAAAGACAAATATAAATTTTTCAAAGAGTTTGGGAAGACATGAAGTGATGCAGAAGGAAGAAAGTAGATTTTAAAAAAGCAAACTACACATGGACAGCAATTGCATGAATGAAAATAATATTAGCAACAATAACTAACATTTATATAACATTTATCGTGTTGCCAGGTACTGTGCTAAGTGCTATACAATTATTATCACATTTGATCCTCACAACACAATAGGTGCTTCTATTATCCCATTTTACAGAAGAGGAATCTGTGGTAAACAGGCTAAGTTACTTGCTCAGGGTCACATAGCTAGTAAATGTCTGAGACCAAATTTGAATTCAGGTCTTCTCAACTCTAGATTTAGAGATCTATCCATTGCTCTACCTAGCTGTTCCTCACATAAAACAGCAACAGCTCAAGTTAACTCCAGAAAAAAAATTACAGAAAAGTACAGTGATATGTCCTATCAATCACAACCTCTCTTATGTTCTTTTGTTTATCTGTTCAATGGAAGAATACTTTCTTTTGGGTTTGCACATTTGTTTGTCTTAGTTGGCTATGTTAAAATACAATTTATCAATAAAAAATAAACAAACAGAACACAGCCTTATAGCCTCTATACATCCCTACCAATTGCGTGACTTTATCATATGGCCTGATGTAGAAAATTACCTGCAAAGCCCTGCCTATTTCCTTCTTCACTTTTCATTAAAGGTGCCTTCAATGAATACTCAAACCATTTCTAGAGACTCCCCCTCTCATATTTCTCCAAGCGAGACTTTGATTCCTGCCAGGAAGGCTAGCAGGAGATTGCTGCTACAGGCTGGCCACTTTGTTCTACTCAGAGAGATTAAGTACCTGTCTAGAATTAGAGCTATCTGCCCTTCCCCCCTCCCCATATTGTTAGTCTAGGGGAAACTCTTGTTAGTCTAATTGAGGTTCAGGCTGAATTTCTTATCACACTACCTTAATGGGGAAGGTGTCCCCAAGTTTTATATCCGAGGCTTGGCTCCCTTCCTACCAAATTGCCAGTTCCACAAAGTCATGTAGCTAATAGCAATTAAAATTATCCAAGCTGATAGCAAAGAGAAATCAGAGAAGGTATACAGATGAAAATACACCAGAGAATCCAGAGTTAGTGAGCTCTACCACTGAGAAGTTGGGAACAGAGAGAGACAGACAGACAGAGGGGGAGAGGGAGAGAGAGGGAGAGGGAGAGGGAGAGGGAGAGGGAGAGGGAGAGGGAGAGGGAGAGGGAGAGGGAGAGGGAGAGGGAGAGGAAGAGGGAGAGAGAGAGAGAGAGAGAGAGAGAGAGAGAGAGAGAGAGAGGGAGAGAGAGAGAGAGAGAGAGAGGAAGAGGGAGAGAGAGAGAGAGAGAGAGAGAGAGAGAGAGAGAGAGAGAGAAGAGAGAGAGAGACCCAGATCTCACCAGAAGTCTCTAATATAGAAAGATAGAGAAAGGAATATAAATAAGGTGCCAGCTCTTCTACATGTTTTCTGTCTCCCTTCAATGAGAATCTGTAATCACTGTCTTTTCTCTCAAAGCCAGAAGCCAAAAGAACAATATCTCTCTTCCCTCAAGTTTTCATCAAACTCACCCTTCACACATATATGGAATATTTAGTAATCAATCTTCACCAATGAAGAGAGTCCCTTGCAAACAGGCTTTGAGTTTCAGTTTACATTCATTAGAGTAAATCATCCCATCCAGCCCGTTTTGGAAGGGAGAGGCAGGACTATTGTTGGAGGATTACAGGATATTAAACTGAAAAAAACCTTAGGTAATAAACCCCCTTATTTTAGAAATGAGGATGCTAAGGGCTAAAGGTATTAAATGGTTTCCCCAAAATCCTAGTGGTAAAGAAAGAATCTGAACATAGGTAGCAAGAATTTGAGCTCTTTCTATTATCCCATCGTACCTCAGCGAAACTGAAAGGGACTTCTGAAGCCATCTAATCTCACCTACTCATTTATTTATTTCTAATAAAGGAGGGAAGGTGAGGTCCAGAGTGAATAAACAAATTGCCCATGGTCACATAGATAATAAGTAGCAGAGCTGGGATGTTTAGCAGATGTATGTCCTAGCCTGAGAATAAGAAGAAAGAGTGAACTGGAAACAAGGTTCAGTGTGTTGGGTATGATAAAGAGCAGTCTTAGATATCACTCCTGAATAAAGCAAAAGGCAGGACCAAAAGCATAAAGCAAAATCTTCAGCAGGATAAACAAACTGAACAAGAGAAAGTGGGAAGGAGCCAGGTCTGGAGGAAGTCTGCTGAAGAGAAGAGTTGAGTTTAGCAAGTTCTTGCCATGGTGACATTTTTTATTTCAGGGCACATGTTGTCTTTGCTTCTCTTACTCAGTTTTACAAAGCACAGCTGCATGCATTATTATAGCTTAGATACAAAAAGTAAAATGCAACGTATATGATTAAGCACTTAATTGTACAGTAAATACAACAAATAATTTTTGAATGAAAAGCAGAGGGAAATCAAAGAGGGCTGAAGTGGTCAAGGAAGGCTTCTTAGAAGAGGTGGGCATGAATGATTTAAAAAAAAATTTAGAGAAGATTATCCTGCTAGTGACCTTATGCAGGATGGATTGGAAGACAACGTGGAGGCCCAGAGAGTAGCTAATCAAGTCAATAAGCACTTATTAAGCACCAACTGCATGCCAGGTACTATGCTAAGTGCTGGAAATATAAAGAGAGGAATAAAAACCAGTCCCTGCTCAAGGAACACATAATTTAATAGGTAACAACATGCAAACGACCGTGTAGAAGTTATAGACAGCATAGACTAAGGAGGAAGGTACTAAGATTAAGAAATATGCCAAGACACAGGTAATATGAATCTATAGTGGTAGCAGTGGGATGGAGAGAAAAGGATAGACGTGATAGAGATTTTTCAAAGGAAGAATCAACAGAATTTTTTGGTCAGACTAAATATGAAGGCTGGAAGAGAGAAATGAGTTAAAAAAATGATTGTAAGATTTGGTTCAGGGTCCCTGGGGAAAAAAATGGTTTGTAAAGGAAAGGAAATGATTACTTCAAAATTAAAGATCCAGATCCAGATGTTATTTTACTAAGTTTGCTTAAAATTAGGTGTACCTTGGGTCATCTACTGCTCCCCCTTTGCTCTTTTTTGTCAGTAGATTGTTAGCTGTAGTCATGGGGCCAAATGCAACCACTGGTACCTCATTGCTATGCACTTTGACTGTCAAAGTGAGAGAATTCTGGAAAAAGAAGGAACTACAGCTGAGAGAGCAGATGGAGGTGGGGTTTTCTTATTTGTTGTTTTCCCCTTGAAAAGTTGTGACCAGAAAATTCAGAAGGAGCTACAGATGGGAGTTTCTCCCTTACACAACAGGATTTACGTCCAGATGCAGAACCATAGGGGGAGAAGGAGGGAGGGCACCCCTGTGGATGCGTGGAATTCATCACTGGCCTTCTGTTCTCTGGTGTATTTTCCCCTAGAGGCTATCTTCACCAAAAGCCAAAAGTAATTTTCATCTCCAAATCCTTCAGTCAGGGACTTAGCATGCAATAAAGGCTTCTGAGGGATTTCTGAATTCTCCATGGAATTTCTTTAGTGGTAATAATAGTAGCATTTTTTAAACAAACATAATTTTAAAGGATTCTTTGCTGGTTTTCATCTTGCTAAACAAAGTTTTAAAATGACTAGTAGGGGCATGAGGCTCTCCTGACACGTTAACTCTAGATTCAAAGTCAAATTTCATATCCGTGATAAAATTTGATTTATTAGATTTGGGAGGCAAAGGAGAAAATGGGGAAGAAGTCATAGATCTCTCCAAGGTTTTAAGACTAAATGACTAGGAAAATGTTGGTATCATTGACAGAGACAGGAATATTAGGGACAAAACTTGTTTGTGGAGGGACAGAAGATGTTTGATTTTGGGTGTGTGCATGGGGGTATTTTAAATCTTTAAACCTACAGTCTTGGTCCTTTATTTCTGCATCAACTCATCTATGTTGATGATACCATATAGCATCTTCCTGGTAGAATAAATAATCTATACCAGGTTTATTTCACAGATAAGAAACATCCTTGTAATTAGCTCTATTCTGCCTAAGAAACACCTACCATGTTGTATCCATTGAGCACACCCAGTGATCCTGTTTAACCACCTTTCATTTCACTCCCAGGAGAAACTGTGCTCTTGGCAGAAACTCCCTTAGGCATTTTTTTAACAGTCTTCATCTATTCATAAAAGGCAAAGTTAGAGCAGGGACATAAACTCCAGTGAATTAAATATGCAGTCCCAGCCAGGAAAAACATAGAATCTTGGAAAATGTCTACCTATATAAGAGGGCTTAATTCCCCAGTGCAGGAAATAAAATGTTTTCCTTATCTAAGAGCTGACTCCCAAAATGAAATTTTGATATGTTACTCTGGATATAATATTGTACACACATATACACATCTAGATATATAGATCCAGACCCATAATTTCATCAGTTGATGTGAAAGAAGTCTCTCTACAAATACATACTAGAAACTATTCTTTAACTTAGTCTTTGAGAGTTTCTAGGATCTCAACATGACTGAAAAACTACATTCTTATGGGGGCAGCTAGATAGCATAGTAGATAGATGTAAGGCCTGGAGTCAGGAAGATTCATCTCCCTGAATTCAAATCTGGCCTTAGACACTTACTAGCTGTGTGACCATGGGCAAGTCACTTAATCCTGTTTGCTTTAGTTTCTTCATTTGTAAAATGAGCTGAAGAAGGAAATGGCACTCCAGTATCTTTGCCAAGAAAACCCCACAAGAGATCACAAAGAGTCAAACACAACTGAAACATCATAACAACAGGGTGAGGTTAATGGACTTCCTCAGTCACCCAGCCAGTATAATTCAGAGGTAGGACTTCCTGCTCTTTACTGACTGAGGCTGCTTCTATCTACTATGCAACATTTCCTCTCAAATATATTATATACGGAATAAGAATTGGATCTGTGATTCCATTGATTGGGATTCCTAGGTCAGGAAACTTACTCAACCGGGGCAGATCAATGCCATCTCTGCAACTTAGTCTTAAAGAGTGGGTTAGAGCAATGAGGATTTAAATGACCTTCTCAGAGTCATAAAGCAAGTATATGTCAGGTTGTTTTACAGTCAAAAAGACCTGGGTTCAAAACCCACATCTGATCCTAGAGTCTGATTTTATTCTAGTAAAAAGGTTAAAAAAGGTTGTTTCACTGTGAGAACTAATGTCCTCAATTTTAAACATATTAGATTGCTAGCTCCAATATTGAGACAAAAACAAAAACAAAACCAAAACACTGAAAGAGGGAAAGAGGGGAGCAGAAGTGAGGAGAGGAACAGATAGGTGTTTCTTAGAGAAAGAGGTCAGAGACTTAAAGTCTCTAATAAAGAAATTCTAAGCTGAAATAGAATGAAATGAGCAGAATCAGGAGGAAAAACTCATAGAATAACAACAATATTGTAAAGACAAAAAAAATTGAAATCAGTTAAGAACTATAATCAATGTAATGACCATCCTTTATCCCAGAAGACTGATGATAAAACATAGTGAAGGTACAGAATGATACACATATACACACACATACACACATATGCGTGCCAATGTATGACAATAGATTCCTGTTCATTAAAGTTAATTATTAAAAAAGGAAATCATTAACGTTTATTGAGAGAGAAGCTTAAGTGGACAATATGAAAACACTATGAAAATTGAGCCTAGCACAGGAATTTTAAGAAATGAATAGAGGATGAGTAACAGTCTAACTTATATATTAAAGTATTCCTGATGGGGGTAGTGTTCTAACCTTTCTCTTCAATCAGCTGCAAGGGCATTTATTAGTATCAATGTCCAGGGTCAGGAATACAGAAGTCAAGCCTCAAATACTGAGCAATTAGTTCAGATTATTTGGCTAAGGCTTGAAAGAGAATTCAGTAGAAGCATAAGTGGATGCAAAGCTGCAGATTAAATCAGTAATGCAGCTCTTCAGGATAAGAAACAGCAACTTGTGACTTTATATCATCAGCTTATCCAGGGCTGGAAGATTAAAGATCATTCACACTGTCTTGTCACAGAATCATAGTCATGTCCTTAGGAGGGAGAACCAGGCAAAAAAGTTCTAAACAATGATTTAGGGACAAGATAAAGGCTGGAAGTTGTGAAAGCTGGGCCTAAGGAAGAAGAGCCTCATAAGGGTTCACACTTAGAAAATTGTGGCAGACTCCAGAGTGGAAAATTTTAGAATCAGGAACACAAATGGCTTGAAGAAATGAACTCTAATATGAGACCAGAATTTGCCAAAGCCTTCAATGTGATACTGGCAGAGTATTCCGACCCAGGTGGATCTATCTGCAGTGATAATGATTCCAGTGGTGAGAGGCCAGGAGAAAGAGGAGAATCTTTACAGAGAGGAAGTTATTACATGGTAGTAAAGAGGCAGCAGCCAGAAGTAGGAGTTGTGCCCTGGCTCTAGAAATTTGGTCATGAACATGGCACCTCTAGGAAATGAGGGAATTGAGGGCATTAGAACAGCAAGTGGTTAATTGTGGGAATTGAGTGAACCACACTGACTCAATCTTGTGACTCATTTCTGGAGTTAGCTCAGTTCCCTTTCTATTCAATTATGGGTCTAGTCCAACTTGTGTCCCATGAGAAAACTTTATTCAATTGTGGGAATTGGGAGAAAACCTTATTACATTGTTTGAACCTAGCCCTCTGTGGCTGGGAAGCTGGACCACTTCTACCTATTGCTTAGAGACCCTTGCCTATGGACCTCATTTATACTGACCAGAAACACAGTATAATCTGAAGAGAGACACAAGTAGTTTTTTTTTTTCACAATTGTATATCTCAAGCAACCTGTATATCTTATCTCAAAACTGGCCCCATACTGATCAATCAATTATTGTTTCCTTGTTCCTTTTTTTAAATACAGACACGTGGGGGGAGTGTGACACCTCTCTTTATGATTTCAGGAAACTGTTCCTGTTCACTCTCTTTCTCCCAACTTGGAAAGTCCCTAATCTTTTCTCCAATTAGAAATCAGATTACCTGATGCTGTATCCTGGTTGTTTTCTTTTAATTAATTAGCCTCTTTGATTAATTGTTTTTAATGTATAAAAATCTGTCTCCCTCTGTATTTGGGGTCCAGTAACAAAGCTGAGAAAGATTACTGTTCCCAATTTGTTAGGCAATTGGCATGTATTGCTTCATAACTCAATATACTTGGAACCTCAAACCTTTTTTCTGTATTTCATCTTTCACCTGCTACAGAAACAAAGGAAAAAGCAGTCGATTCTGGATACAGATGCAAAGGTGTATTTCCCAAATTGCCTAGCCCAGTTAGTAAAATACTAATGGAGCTCCCTAAGCTAACATTTGAGGCTTGATCTCCTTTAGAAACCTCAGCTATGCACAGCTCCATTATTCTTCCAGCATTTCCTTATTGGAATAAATATACATAACCAACCAAACAAAAAGTGGTTGTTAAACGTATAGTATGTGCCAGGCATGCTGCTGGGGTTACAGAAAAGAAAAATGAAACAGTCATTGTCTTCAATGACCTTGCACGCGCACACACGCACGCGCACGCACACACACACACACACACACACACACACACACACACGGCTGTGTTCTCCTGGCTAGACAACTTGAGCTTGCTAGGCTGGCTTCCTGTTTTGTAGCTAAGTGGCACAGTAGTTAGAACACTGGACTTGGAGTCAGGGAGACCTGAGTTCAAATCTAATCTCATATACTTCCAAGCCGTGTGATCCTGGATAAGTAATTCAACCTCTATATGACTCAGTTTCCTCAACTGTAAACTGGGGAGAATAATATCGCCTACCTTCCAGGGTTGTTGAGAATATAAAAGTGCTATATAAACATTAACTATTATTATTGTATGATCACTTTTGCTGCAGTTGGCCTCCTTCACTCACCCTACTAGGCTGACCATTAACTTTCCATTTTACAGAGGCTGAAGCGAGACATCATCTCAATTCCAGCTATAACAATGCAGTTTTTAGAAGCCTAGTTCATTGAGTAGATAGAAAACTGGATTTGAAAGATGCAGGTTCAATTTCTGGCTCTGTAACACATTATCTATGTCACCTTAGACAACTCATTTCAGTTTTTTGTTCTGTAGCATTTGGGAGATTAGAGTATCCTTAAGGTCCCCTTCTGGTCCTATGCCCCTATGATCATATGATTTGGAAAAAAAACAAAAAAACAAAAAACAAAAACCTCTTCCTACTTATTTCAGAAGAATGAAGACTAAAGAACCTTTTCTAGATTCTCTTTTTCTCTTATCTCTGTCCTTAGAGCACAGATTTCTATCAGTTTTATTTTCAGCAAATCTTGGTTCAAAGCCTAGTAAACTGTGCAGCTCTTATAGAACACCTGAATCCATGAAGTATTGGCTCTAGGTTTTTATATACCTTGAAGACTAGAAGAGTCCATGGAGAAACCCATGCCTTTAAAACCTAAATATAATGTCAAAAATAAATTTGTTTCTATATGCCCTGTTCTGGGAAACTTTACCCATTTTCTTTAATGTTGAGAAACAGCTGAAAATATACCATTTGCAATATTTGGTCAAAATAATATAATGATAGAAATATGCCCTACTAGTGCTCCCAAGCTTTGAAATGAACTGGACCCATGCCAGGATATTTCTGCAACTGGCAAGCTGCCTATGCCCCTAGGGCAGTGCAGCAGAGCTATAGGCATGATAAAACAGTTACCTGGGGAGAAGAGAATTTCTAGCTGTTTGCTTCTTCCCTGGCTAGAAGGAACTTTTGACCTTTAAGTGTGAATTGGAGTAAGGCAAAAAGCCTTTATGGAGTGGAGAGATGGGGCACCAAAGGAATGTAATGAGTAAGGGAATTAGTGATGAGAATAATATAAAAGATGACAAACTCCAAAAGGAGTACTAAGTGGAATAAAAAAAGTAGGCATGACGTGGCTCTATGTAAAGTAGAGAAAAATAAAACAAGAAAATTTTACTGAGAATGGCTCCCCAAAAGAAGCTCAGAGAAAATATTAGGAAGGTGAAATTACATGAAATGGTAGAGTTGAAGCCCTTTTATTCAGATATTAAATAATTCCAAATAATCAATTTTCTTTTCTTCCTTCCTTTTTTTTTTGGCATCTGAGACAATAATAATTTGACACACAGAAAGATCCTAAAGAGTCCTCTGAATCACTGAAGATTAATTGATCAACCAATAAGCATTTATTAAATGCTTACCATAGTAAAATATTGTCCTAAAAGCTGGATATACAAAGGAAGAGTAATTAGTCCCTGCCCTCAAGGAGCCTGCATTCTAAGGGGGATGATAAGATATACATAAGTACATATATGATATCTGAGTGGGTTGCTGTTATTTTCCCCATTTTACAGGTGAGGAAACTGAAGACAAGAGAGGTTAAATGACTTTTTCAGGATCACGAAAGCCAGTAAGTGTCTAGGGCAGAATTTGAATTTAGATCTTAATGACTCCAAATCCAACGCCCTATCCATTATGTCAATCTGCCTCTCAATTTAAGAAACTTGATTGTAAGTTCACAATTAAACAAAAAAAGGAAAACAAAAGAAAAAAAATTTAAATCAGTAAGAAACCTAATAAGTAAAAAGATTGTCAGAGAGAGCTGTAAAAGTTGATATAATCACAGTAACATACTAGCCTTCTCCCTACTTCCATACATATAGATAGATAGATAGATACATACATACATACATACATACATACATGGGTAGATAGAGGAGTAGGGGGAGAGAGGGCAGAGGAAAAGAGAGGAGAGGAGAGACAGAGAGAGAAAAAGAGAAAGAGAGAGAGGAAATTCTGGCATGTGGGTTTAAAAAATAACTTCACAGCTACAAGATGGAGGAGTCACTGCTACTTAAAAGTACTTTATCTGAAAAAGAACTGGAGGGATTTAGTGGATTTCAATCCCAATGGTGAATCAAAAGTGGGATATGGTAACCAAAAAATAAATAAATAAATAAATAAAAAGCTAATACAATCTGAGCCTGCCTTAAGAGAAGCACATAATCCCTTGGGTAACAATGCAACATTCAGGCTCTCCATCTGTTATTTCTTACTTCTTTTATTTTTCTTTGAAACAAAAAAATTATTAAGAGCCTAATAAGTGTGAGATACTTTGTACATGAAAATGTTCTTAGAACTAGGGTTACAAAGACAAAAATAAAATAGCCCCTCTCCTAAAAGAACTTATTGAAGGAAAACAATTGTGTGCTTGCATAAGAGATCACAATAAACACAAAGTAGAAGATAATTTCATTTTGGAATGGGGCAGAGACCTGAGATGCAGGGGGAATGAGGAAGCCATAAAATAGGTGTGATTTAAGTTGAACTTTGAAGGAGAGGGATTCTAAGACATGGAGTTGAGAAGAGAGCTCATTCTAGGCATAGGAGATAACTTGTATAAAGGCCAGAGACTGGATGTCCATGTGAGACAAAAGATCCAGTTTGGACCATAGAGTATGTACAGGAGAGACATGTATAAGTCTAGAAAAATAGGCTGGATTATGAAGGCTTTAATGGCCCAGCAGAAGAACCCTTATTTGATCAAAGAGGCAAGAGTGAATCCACTACAGCTTCTTGCCCAGGTGAGTGACATGGTCAAAATGATGACTTGTTAATATCATTTTGGCAACTATATGGAGGGTGGATTGGAAAGGGAAGAAACCAGAATCAGGGAAGCAATTAGGAGGCTATTACAATATTTTGGTTAGGAGTGGTCAAGGTGTGAACTAGAACTGTGGCCCTTACAAGTGCAATCTATTCTAGATGGGTAGAAGCAACCTGAGATTGTGCTCCTCTGACTTCACCTTTGGGAACACAGGTCTCCCCAAAACTATGATTAGGCATCATAAAATGACATTTGTGGAGATTAAAAGTAAGGTGCCAGGGGTATACTGGAGCCAACTCCTCATGAGTTTGATTCTTAAATTTTCAGTGTGCGCATTTACAACACAGAAACTTATGAATGCTACAAATCAAGGCTTATTGTTTTTTTATTGATGAGACATAAAAGTGATGAAAAGAATGTTAATCATGAAGATTACGCTAAAAAGTAGGTCATAGGTACAATTTTTCCCTCTGGAGAGTTGGTTCTTAAACATTTACCAACACATCCCTGCACAGAACAATGTATTTTACCAACCAAATAATAAAATTCAAAGAGATGATCGTTGAGTCTTATCTCAAACTTCATAATTCAGTGAGAGATTCCTGAGTCATAAACAAAGTGGAAATTGAAGAAAGTGATTACCTCTTGATAGTGTACATGAGAATTTAAACCTGTTTCTGTTCTATATCTGATGCCCCCCAGAATGAGAAACCTATGGCCACAGATTTAAAATGTCACGATGCATATATGTATCCTCAGCTGCAAAACCAAAATGTTCATTGGATTGTGACCTTTGATGAAGAAATCAGAGGAATAAACTTCAAGAAAGATAATGAGTTACTTTTATTGCAGGACATGCCCCTAAAAGAATGTCAGACTTGATATAACTTTCATGTTTCGTTGTTTCAATGTGATATGGCTTTTAGGGGACATTGTCATAAGAATTCCCAATTTTGAGAGAGGATTCTGGGAAGATGGCAAAGTTGGTCAGAAAATTCCAGGCTCCCCAAATTTCTCCCACTAAAAAGACAGAACATCACCTTAAAGTGAATGTACAGTGGCAGAAGTAAATAAAAGTCAGGGTAAAGGAATTATCCTCTTAAGACAACTTGAAAGGACTTCAGGACAGACCCTACTTCCAGGGCCAGAGGTTTTAAACACCTCCTAGCAGACTCTGCTGAAACAACAAACAATAAACCTGGGGACAGCTGGGTCAGGTCTCAGGAACTTTCACCTCACAGAGAGTGTAGGGGTCAGACAGCTATCAGGGGAAGATTGAAGGACTTTCCACAATCATGGGACTCCAGGCCCAAATGTACTGATTAGATACAATCCCCAGACTATGGCTGGAGCAAGTACACCTTCCATGAGTGCAGTACACAGAGTCGCAGGGACCCTGCTGGCTACAGGTACGTGCAGGAGAACCAGTCCCTGGTTTTGGTTCCAGGGCAGAAGAGAGAGCTGAAGTTTGAAGTCACAAGAGAGATTACAGAGGGCAAGAGCGTTTACGGGACACTGAGGCTGGGGAAACTAGCTAAGGCTTGGGAATGGAAAGGAGTGCCCAAGGTTATTCCTACTCCAACCCAGAGTTCAGAAAATAACAGTAAGAAGGACCTGAGGCCTGGAGCACCTTTCCCCACCATAGGTCTAGAGCCAATTACAATAATAAGCTGCTCAAAATAAAATAAAATAAAATAAAATAAAAATGAGTAAGCAAAGGAGAAAGAACCTGACCATAGATAGCCACTATGAAGATACAGAAGATCTGCATTCATATTCAGAGGAAGATAGTTAAGTTTAAAAAAGCCACTTCTAACTCAAAGAGAAATATCAAATGGTCACAAGCCCAAAACGAGTTATTGGAAGAACTTAGAAAAGGACTTCAAAAATCAAATAAAATAGACGGAGGAAAAACTAGGAAAAAACGAGAGCAATCCAACAAAATAATGAGAAGACAGTCAACCAATTGGAAAGAGATCCAAAAACTTAAAGAAAAAAATAACTCCACAAAAACTAGATTTGAGCAAGGGGAAGCTAACAACATAAGCCACCAAGAAATAGTAAAACAAAATCAAAAGAATTAAAAATAAGAGAGTGTAAAATATCTTATTAGAAAAACATTGACCTAGAGAACAGATCAAGAAGAGACAATATTACTGTCTCATTGCACCATCTGAAAGTTACAATAAAAAAAGTCTAGATGCAATTTTATAAGAAATTATTAAGGAAAATTGACCAAAAGTTTTAGAACAAGAAATACAAAATAGAAGTAGAAAAATCCACCAATCAGCACCTAAATGAGATCTCTTGATGAAAACTTACAAGAATATCAGTCAAGTTTCAAAGTTCCAAGGTTAAAGAGAAAATATTGCAAGCAACTAGTAAAAACAATTTAAATACCATAGAGCTGCAATCAGGATTACACAAGACATAGCAGCTTCTACATTACAACACTGTAAGTCTTGAAATATAATATTCTGAAGGGCAAACGAGCTGCAGTTGTGATCAAAATAACTTACCCAGCAAAATCAAGTATAATCCTGAATGAAAAAGAAATGGAAATTCAATGAACTGAAAAACTTGCAGGTATTTGTGACAAAAAGACCAAAACTGAATAGAAAATTTGACATATAAAATTCAAGAGAAATATAAGGTAAACATAAAATACCAATTATAAAGGACTCAATAAATTCAAACTGGTTACTTCTTATATGCAAAAATATTATCAGTTATTTTAAGACTGCCATAACTAGGGTAATTTGAAAGAAAGGCTTGTGCTGAGCTGAGTAAGATGGATTGATTAAAAAAAATAATAAAACTGGGTAGGGAGAGGTTAAAAAGGAGCAATTATCACATACAAATTAAAAGCAAATGGAAGAACAGATATAGAAGAAACAAATGGGGGTGGAAAGCTAGTGGTGCTGGAATCTTACTTTCATTGGAAATGGGTTAAAGAGGGAACTAATATATATATATATATGTGTGTGTGTGTGTGTGTGTGTGTGTGTGTATACATATATATATATATACATATATATAAAACTTATAACTTTGAATGTGAATGAGATGAATCTACCCATAAAACAGAAATAGATAACAGAATGGATTAATGACCAGAATCTGACAATATATCTTATACAAGAAACACAATCAAAAATGAGAGATACACACAGAATTAAAATAAAAATCCAGAGTAGAATTTATTATACTTCAGTTAGTGTAAAAAAAAATCAGGAGTAGCAATGATCTCAAAAAAACTTAAAGCTAAAATAGATTTAATTAAAAGAAATAAATGGGGAAATTACACTATGTGTCACCAATATTATTCAATATTATTTTAGATATGCTAGCAATAGCAATAACAGAAAGGAAAGAAATGAAGGAATCATAACAGTAAATTAGGTAATAAACTATCTCTTTTTGAAGACAATATGATGATACATTTGGAAAATCATAAAGATTCAACTAAAATTAGTTGAAACAATAATTTTAGTAAAGTAGTAGGATATAAAATAAACCCACATAAATCATCAGCATTTTTATATATCACCAATAAAACCCTACAAGAAGAGATACCCCACTTAAAATAACTGTAGACAGTATAAACTACCTGAGACTACACCTGACAAAACAGACCCAGGAAATACATGAGCATAATTATAAAATACTCTTTATACAAATAAAGTCAGATTTAAATAATTGGAGAAATATTATTTGTGAGTAGGCAAAGCCAATATAATAAAAGTGACAATCTTACCTAATTAATTTACCTATTCAATGTCGTTCCAATTAAATTACTAAAAAAAACCATTTTGTTGTTAGAAAAAATAATAACATTGATTTGAAAAAACAAAAAGTTAATATTTCAAAGAAATGAATGGAAAAATGTAATGTAAGGCAGTTCAGCAGTACCAGAACCCAAACAATATTACAAGGCAGTAAATATCAAGACTATCTGGTACTGGCTAAGACATGGGAAGGTAGATCAATGGAATAGAATAGACACATAATGCACAGATGTAAAGATTTTCATTTGGGAGATAAGAATTCATTATTGGTAAAAAAAAATTGTTAGGAAAGCTGGAAAGCAGTTTGGCAAAAATTGGGCATAGACCAATATCTTAAATCATGTACCAAAGATGAAAATTGATATATGATATAAAGAGAGCAGAAAATTAGGGGGTGGGGATTTACATAAACAGTCTCTTTGATAAAGGTCTCATTTCTCAAATATAAAAAACTTAGTCAAATTTATAAGAATATGAGTCATTCCCCAAGTAATAAATTGTCAAAGATATGAATAGGTAGTTTTTCAATGAAGAAATCACTACAATTATATGGAAAAAAATGTTCTAAATCATTATTGATGAGAAAAATGCAAATTAATACAACTTTGAGATATCATCTTATACCTATCAGATTGGTTAAAATAATAGATTGCCTTCAAGTGGGGAATGACTAAACAAAGTTGTGGTATATGATTGTGATGGAATACCACTTCACTACAAGAAATGATGAGCTGATTGAATTTAGAAAAAAACATGGAAAGATACGGACTTATGAAGGAAAATGCTATCCATCTCTAGAAAAAGAAGTCATAATCAGAAGCATGTACAATATGTTTTACATATATGTATATATGTGTGTATATATGTAGGTATGTGGGTAGGTAAATGTAGCCTTTTCTAGGGGTGGGAGAAAGAGGGGAAAAGGTACACAGCAGAGAACAAAAGAAAACTTAGAAGGAAGAACAAAAAAGCTGGGTAGCTTTGAAAACATTGTGTAGTATTTATTATAGTTTTTTTTAAAGAAAGTAAACTGTCTAAATGGAATTTTATTTTTAATCCCCTCTTCATGTTCTACTATGTATGCAAAAAAATTTTTCTCATTTTATTTTTAAGTTTAAAATTAATAAAAAGTTTAAAAATTTTTTAAATTCCCAATTTTAGAGTAGAAATTTCTCTGTCCCACTAATTCCAAAGGCTAAGCAGGCACTTGAGTGGACTGGACAAAACCTTAACCGGGCTAAATTTTTAGGGTGCTTTTCTAGACATCGACTTATAGACTGGCACTCTGGAGCTACCTTGACCCAAATTAGTCTTCCAACAATTGGATCACCATTCTCATCTCTAAATTTTTACTAAGCTATAGAGACACAAATTGTTATTGGTGGAGGAAAAAAAAAACTTGACAGATTATATCAGAAACAACTGTCCACTTTACTTACAAAACAAAAAACGACAACAAAAACCCACAAACCAATAATTCACAGCTGTAACTTTAGCTTTCCCAGCTTAGACAAAGAAGCCAGCTCAGATTCTTTAACAATGAAGATTTTTACCTAATGGCTTTGAATCATCTAGCTGATCAGTTGAAGATGTCTCAGATTCAACTCTAACTTTCCCAACAAAACAAAACTAAATCTAAAAAAGAGTGTTAAGAACTCACGATATTAGAGGAGGAAATGCCACAGGCAATAAAAGCCACATAGCAGTTGGATTTGGAATGAAATAGGAGATATATAGTTTCCCTTCCAAATGGCTACCCTCAATAATACTCTGCTTTCTGAGACTTAGAAAGTTAAAATAACAAACCGTGGCACATCATATTTTAAAGGATTGAGCCTGGGTTCTGCATAGAGGAAATAGGCTGCCCAGGAGCACCTGTACTCTTCGCAATTATTTACATGATTACTTTTTCCATTGCTGAGCAGCCTGCATATTAAGTCCCTTCTCTGTGAGAATACCAGGAGGCCCTTGATGCCAACCACAAGCATTTTTTTTTGTTATAAACTGCTCTTGATATTCTTGTGTTAGTATTGGACTTCATAATCTTAGCTACATTGTTGCTAAAATAAGTTGCTCTTTTTTTCCTACCAAACTTGCCAAACCCGCGATTGGAATGCATTTGTGTTATCCTTTTACTAACGGAATTCCTGTAACATTCACAATGACCTAATTGAGGCTCTTGGCCTCAAAAAATGACACGTTTATGAAAAACTAGGAAAGGGGTTAGAGGCAGTCCCTTAGAAGGGAGGATTGTTCTGACCCCTTTCCCTTTCAGCCTTCAACCTTCTCTTTAAAGAAAAAAACAGTGTGTAAGATGAGTTTGTTCTCACACACTATTTCTCAGCTGTCTATAAAACACTGACCACAATTCAAGATTCAAACAAAAGCAGCTCAAAGGGTAAAATAGCAATATTGTTCATATAGCAAATGCTTAGCTTCCTGTTTATATTTATATGAATTCTAACTTGCATTACAAACCTTCATATTAATCTGAGACGTAATGTGGTGGAATGAGATGAGTATTATATCTTTGAGTTATAAGACCCGAGTTCAAAACCCAGCACTGCAACTACTGTTGTTTATAATATTTTAAAGAATTGAAGCATGGCCCTACACAGAGTGAACCGTAGCCCCTTTACTCCTCTCACTCATTTACATAACTACTTTTTCCACTGCTGATCAGCCCCCTTATAAAGTTCTACTTCTATAGAACTACGTGTATAACCTTGGACAGATCACTCAGTATCTAATATTCCTAGCTTCCTCATCTGTCTTATGAGGGGCTTGGACTAATGCCCTCTACATTTGGAGACCCATGATCCTAAGTTCTGCTATGGACTAAGGATGAGTAGAGAACCCAGAAATTAAGGACATGGGAAAATTAGAAATCTAAAGAAAATGGAATTAAATTGTCACAATTTCTTAGGTAAAATATAATCCTAGGCAGAACAAAAATAAGCAATTCTAACTTCTAGAGTAGATGCCTCAAATCTTTCCCTGTGGTAAGCAACAAAGAAGGTGTTTTCAGATCAAATCTTGGAAACAAATTTAATCAGGGAGGGGAAAACTCTGAGAGAGACTTCAGACATGAGGCGCAAGGAAGGTACCATTGGAGGACACACACCGAGAACATTTTTCTGTGAGGAGGAGGAAGAGGAGGAGAGGGAAGACAGGTCACTTAATTGTCTATAAGGTAATTGCTGAAGAGGATTCCTCAAGGGAAGATGGAGAGTGATGGCTGGAGAAGACTTCACTTGCTGCAAGGAAGTATCTGGATTTTTTCTTATTTTAACTAATCTTGAGAAGTGGAGGCTAGGAGAAGCAGTCTGGTCTAGTGTATAGATAATTGATCTCTATGTCAGGAAAACTTCAGTTTAAGTCCTACCCTTGACACATAGTGGCTGCACAAGTAAATTAATCTCTCCATAGCATAGGGAAAACTTGAAGATTACAAACTGAGAAATAGCTGTTGATCAGGTCTGATTACAAAATAATAATAATAATAACCTAGGTATAATCTCAGTAGTTTCCACTTGATAAAAGGGTATTTTTCAGCACCTTCTAACTTTTGGGTCCTTTGGATAAAGTTTCCATTGCCCCACCTTAGTTGGGACTCTGATGTCATGGCCTGTATTTCATGAACTAGAATTCTTATTCAGGGTAATAAAAACCCCCTTAAATCAAAGGTTCTTCAACAGGGTGATGAATTTTGTCCATAATGAGGACCTTAAAGAGAAACAATTGAGCCTGATGGGTTGGTGCAGTGGGTGAACTTCCAGTGCAGCAAAAACGTGTCTATCAAAGCTTGAGCCCAAAGTGGAGGAAAGGCATAGAAATAAACGATTCCCAAAGGGACTAGTTAAAATAATGTCTTTATCAGTAACTGGAAAACTCTGTTTCCTGCCTTCTATTTGAGCGACTCCTTCACACAGACCCACCAAGGCCACAAAGACAGACGTCTCAAAAAACAATTACTCATCAAGCATTCTCAAAGGTATAAGAAGAGTCAAGCAAGTTCACAGGTGCATCTGTCTTTCTTCTGATATTCTGAGCACGTGTAACAAGAAGGGAAGGCGAACTCTCTGCATCTTGACACCTATCTTTGCTCTAGTCCCATTCCAGCCCCTTACCTGCACAGGTCTCCCCGTCGTAGGTCTCACACACCCACTCATGGCACTCACAGAGAGGCCCCAGGTATATGCCGGGCTCCGTTACGTGACAAATGCAGACTCCGCAGTCACAGCGGCCTCGGCCATTGCACAGCTGACTCCCGGGTGGCTGTCCCGGTGCTCGGCACCTGCGTTCTGCCTCCGCCCGGGACAACCTACAGGTGGCACCTGGCCCGTTCCTGCATGGACAAAAAACACCATCTCTCTGTTAGGGCAAAGAATATTAGTTATTCTCATCTTTGTTTCCTCTCCCTTTTCTCCACTGTCTCCCCGTGCCTTCCAGCCTCCACTCCCCACCCCGTCAGCTTTCCAATACAGACAAATACACTTAATGTAATGACCAGCAATGAGGACTTAGGGAAATCTTTGCAAAGTCACGTAACTTAGAAATCTGATCTTCCTGTATAGAGTCAGAAGAGACTTTACTTTTCTTGCTACATCTGTTACCCTAATTTACCTTGCGCAGGCTCAGGCCACCCAGTAGTACCCATCACTTTCTTTGGAGTATGAGGAGAGCAGAGTGTCTGGTTGCCAAGGGCCACATCCACTGTCCTCCAGGATCCAGTAGTTTCTCAGAAGGTCTGCCCAGTGGCCTGGCAGCTCATGGGTTTGCCTGGTTTCATTGTGGGCTAAGGTAGCCCGAATCTGCCTAGCAGCCTTGAATAGCCTAGGAAGGCCAGGACAGTAGCTGAAAGTGGAGAAATGTGTTTGCCCTTGAACTTTTTTTTTTGTCTTTGAATCATACACGCATGTTTAAGTTTGAATAAATTAATCCAGTGTGTAACACTTGATTGTTTTTTTTAATTCCCTTGAAAGCTTTTCAATTCCTCTTTGAAAACCAGCGAAAAATTATAGAAAAGCTGTATTTGTGATGCAGAATAAGAATAGATCTAAAATGACAAAGATATTAATAGCTATAGGTATTTACTTTCTTAAAGCATATTTAAAATAAATTTAGCTAAGCCAAAGATAGTATAAAGGTACTTAAAACAATACAAAAAACAATAATTTTGCATTTTTGAAATATATCTCATGGATGCCTTTTGCAATGTAATATATATTCATTGTGGAAATCTCTTTATATTATTATTAGGGGAAATTTCATTACAGACTTTAAGAATGTGGAGTTATTCTGTTAAGCCTGCCACATGATATATCTGAATCTGTTTAAAAATGAGTCCTGTAATAATGAAGGTTTTACTAGATATATATTTCTCCCTGTATATAATTGTATGTAGGGAAAGGATATATTTATACACATGTATTTGTACAGAGAAAAAGCAATCTAGGAGTTATGAAACACATGAAAGTCTGGATTCAGAGAGAGAAATGAGAATAAGTTGAAAATGATTTTTCCTACTTTCAACTTAGGAACTCACATAATTGGGATAACGTATAAGGTACAATTGGGACCTGCATCAAGCAACTGTCAACCATGAATGTCTTTTAGGATAACAAACCCAACTTACCTCAGGGATGGTGAGAAACCTTGGGGAACAGCTGATGACACAGTGAAGAAAAGAGAGGAAGCCAGCAGTAAGAATTTGCTGAGACCCTGTGTGTGCATGATGAGATATCCCAAGTTGTGAGGAGCAGGTCTGTCCTTCTGCAAGGTAGGGGTAGCACAAGAGAAGGCTCCAGCAGCCAGGCAGGCAAACAGACAAACAGAAGAAGAGATAGACAGCCAGACACCTTGGTTTGAAAATGCCAGGGCTGGCCAAAACGGACTTGAAGCTCTTCTCCGTGATGCAAGTGCCTTTGATTAGCTGCCTGGAAGGATTTGGGCAGCAGCCGTGCTCCTCTGGGCGGGATGTTGGTGCCAAGCCCTAAAGTTTACAGTCTAGGCAGGGAAGTAATTAGAAACAGTTGTACAAGCAGATGGTTTATTTTGACATAAAAAGTGTCCTGTTCACAGATTTGAGAAAACTATCTAGTTCTTCAAGTACAGGCACCATAAATATTTGAACAGAGAATATTTGGACTAGTTTATATGAATGATTATGTCAGGCAATCTATGAGACGTGATAGGTTTTGGGGGGGGAAGCCCAAAATGATCAGAAAACGTTAGTAGTAACAGCAGCCTGATGGTTTTTAGGAGGTGCCCTCTGTCATTTTGGCGATGAGTGGGAGACCTTAAATTGTCAAGCCTTTTTTTCTTGTAGAAAACTCAGTCTTGTTTCCTCAGTTTTAAATTATAATTCTTCCTTTCCTTGATTTTTTTTCAGAAATGTGGTCTGGGATTTTCTATTTTCCCATCCACTGGCATGTCACAGAACAGTAACTCTGAGTGTGACAGTCAAAAACCTAGGTCAGTCAAATCATAGAAACCTTCCCTCCTCCACCACTCCATGAAATTCACTCGTCAGTTGGCTCTTCAGGTGGTTGAAACACCCAAGTTTTGACCAAATGCTTGCCCCCAGAGGTACGACTGGGGTAAAGCAGGGTAAAATGAAGGAATTTCTACTTAGTATAATTCTATCTGTACACTCCTGGCTCATTTATGCTTCCCTAGGCAGTTATAGCAGATGTACATTTCAAAAATATTGCTGAGCCTTTGCTTAGCCCCTTTGCAGGTAAGATTCCACTTTAATTGTTATTCTGCCTAATATCTACTTTAAAGAGCCCATAAAGTAAGCAGCCTTTCAAAATATGGGAATGGGAGAATCAAACCTATAATCTGACTTGCAATTTGTTATTGTGTCTTGATAATTTTGACATATGATGGGGGGAAACACTTTTGATGAAGGAAAACAAATCATTGTGTTGAAACAGGGGTCCTATTTTTCTTGGAAACTCCTTTTGAGGATTAAAGCTTTCCAAAGTCATTTTAATCTCTAGTATTTTCACAGACTATGGTATTCCATAAAAAGTACAGCTGTGAAATAAATATCTATCTGTTAGAAAACATTTAAATTCTCAGATCATTTTGTTTCTGTGACTCACAGAAGAAACATTTCCAGTAAGTTAAAATAGTTGTATTATAGCTGACACTGTGACTCAGTAGAATATCTCTTGTCCTCAGGATCTCTGTCAAAATACCATGAATAACTTAAAATGTACTGTGATTAGCAGACAGTCTGGTGCCTTTTGCTTTTCTGGAGACGACTCACATATCTGTGATTTGTAGAAAATTTTAAAAGCAGTAACCACCTACTACCATTTCAAGGGCAAACTTATTACTTGATTTTGGGGATGGTAGGGATGTGGAGGCAGGGCATATAAAAAGTAAAAAAACCAAACAAACCACAAAAGACACATAGAATCATACATTCTTAGTGCTCTGAAGAACTTTGAATGTAATATATTCAACCTCTACAAAAAGCATGAATCTTCTCCAAAGGAACATAGACAGTGATGATCTAGTCTCTGCTTAAATACTTCCAAGGACAGAAGACTCACTACCTCACAGGAAAATTTATTCAATTGTTTGACAACTACATTTTTTTTCCTTTCTCTTATAAAATTGACCTACCTGAAACATTTCAGGTAGTCCTAGTTCTGCCCTCAGGAGATTCATAGAACAAGTAGAACTATTTAACTATTTGAAAGCAATGATCATGAAGCCCTCTTGAGTCTCCTTTTCATTCTGATCAAGTTCCTTCCAGCTCATCAATGACCCTCTCAAAAGACAGCACAGGAACTGAACCAAATACTTCAAACATGATCTGGATTATTACAAAGCAGCAAAACAATGATTCTTGTATATTATGACACTTGATTCGTATTTTTTATCCTTTGAAAACTAACAAAACCCAGACTTCTAGCTAGCTTTGCTTCTGATCTGTGTTGGACCAAATGAGAACACATGTGTGAAAGAGTTTTGAAAACTATAAAGCATTATTTTAATGTGATCTACCTTCTTCCTCACTCCCAGAGGCCATTTTGGCAAGGACTAGACAAGTGAGTTCAAACTCATGAGTTCAAAGTCATAATGTTCTTTCAGTAGAACACATTGTGCTCTGGATGGGCCCTCAGTGTTAGACCTGTCCTGGAACACATTTTTTTTGAGTCTAAAGAACCTGGAGAAATTCAAGTAAGTTATGGTGATGCACATTTGCTTTGAATTCACTTCAGCATAGGTCTGAGATGTCATTGGGCCTCTGGGACCAAACTCAACATTAAGGTGGCTAAAATGACCCTTTGATCCAGAGATGCCACTGATGGGCCTATACCCTCAAAGAGATCAAAGACCAAAACATAGATCCCATATACACCAAATTATTAAAAGCAGCAATTTGTGATAGCAAAAAAAATATGAAAACAAAGTGCATGTTCTTTAATTGGGGAATGGCTGGACAAATTGTGATATATGAATGGAAATGAATATCATTACATTATAAGAAAGGAAGAACATGAGGAATGTAGGGAAACGCAGAAAGATTATAATGTGTTAAGGATATTAATACTAAAACAGAGTCAAAATCTAATCTTTAATGGATCTTACAACTATGTTAGTTGCTTAACTGTTTTGTTTGTTTGTTTGTTTCTGGAAATGACATGTCAATTGACTTGTCTATTAGCTTAAAAAGGCCAAGGTTTCCCACTGCATCCTGGGCCATCTCCAATCATCCTGATCAATATCTTACCACTGGACCCACATTTCTCTGTGGGAGAAAGTGAGGCTGGTGACTTTGCTCAGCCTTCTCTCACCGTAATCCAATTCACTTGCAAGTCATGGCATGATCCCTGATATCATGATCCTCTTCAATAATGAAGGGCAAACCACAACTGGAACCTGTGTTCTACTCTCAGTTCCTATGACTCCCAGATCAAAACACCCTTTTCTGGCTGCCATTCTGCTATGTATATTGTATTCTATTATTAGAATATAAGTTTCTTGAGGGCAGGGATTGCATCACTATATATATCCCAGCACCTAGTACCAGTGTCTGGCACTCAATAAATATCAAATACATGCTTTTTCTTATTCATTGCTGGGAAGATGAATTGTTTGAACTAAGAGATGAGATATCAAAAAAAAATGTAAGTAGTAAGTACTGATGACCTAATACATACCCAGCACTATGCTAAGGAAGAGATAGAGGAGAAATGTGAAGCATAATTCCTGTCCTTGGGATTCCTGCCCCTCAGAATAAGTCAAGATCAGAGAAGCCAAAATTAGCAGGGAACAAACAGGGCTTTCCCTCCTCAGAATCAGGATGTGAAGGGGGATGTATCAACCTTTCTCCCCAGCCCAGCTTGATCTCTCAATTCACAACAGGATTCATAGTTTTCTTCTCAACCACAACTTCTGATTCATTTGAATACCCTGGCCTTCTACTTCCTCAACATGCCCAATTACCATTACCTCTGGTTCCAGTCTACTTCAACTCTGTGCAGGAGTAGCCTGGTATTCCATTTCCCTCTCCACCCTCCACACTCCCACCCCTGCCATTCTTAATTCATTTTGCCTCAGGCACCAGAATTCCTACTTATGACCTGTGATAGCAGACAATAATACAAAAAGTACATGTTCACAGAAACAAAATAGTCCACTCATGTCAGGTTTCCAGGTTCTGGGTATATGACCATAGTGAGCAAAGGAGGAGATCATTCTTTCCCCCGCATAATAATTAGATTTATTCTAGCTTTTAAATTAGAGCTGTTATCTCACTATTGAGGTGACATTTGTCACTCTTTGTACTCACTTTCCTTAATCATTATCTTTTTTTCCTCTTTAGTTAGCTCTACTGCTAACAGAACATCTGAAGTTATTCCCAACTTTTGCATAGCTACACTTATGAGGGGACGCAGACTTATGAAGGGACATAAAGAGGCCTGTTGGGATGCCTTGAATAGCAAACATTACAACCAGGGTTGTGCTGATAAATGTTTAACAACCAGCTCTTCAGGGGAGAAAAAATATTGTATGCATGATACACTTTTAAGTTTAATATGCGTTATGAACATTTTCTCCATCATTTTATTAAGTCTAGACAACAAAAAAAACACGCTTTATGATTTGTAGTGTTTGCTGATTTCTATGGTGTAAATACTCATGCTGAACATTTAACAATTGGGTCTCAGGAGCTGGTTGGTTCCAGCACGCCTATAAATATGTAATAGAGGCAAGCAGTAATCCCCATACACATACTTTGATCTTTGGGATCCCAGGCCACATGTATTCTGGCTCAGTTATTTTAAGGCTTCACACCTTGGGATGATAGAACACAACTCCCCAGCCATGTTATGGAGACCCAAGAACCACTCAGTATTTGCTGCATCATCCTTCTTCAGCACTTAGCCTCAGCATATGTTATCTAGATCCTGCAGATCAGAGAGGTGACTCACTTATTTGCCCTAATAATAACAACACACATTATAAATAAGAATGATTCAAGTTTTCTATTTTAGAGTGCTTTGTGTTTAATACATGGAAAGGACTGACATGGTTGATTAACTTGACTTGATGTTTCTGAGTTCATCTCTGGCCTCAGAGATTTACTAGCTGTGTGACCCTGTGCAAGCGCAAGTCACTTAACCCTGCATGCCTCAGTTTCTTTATTTGTAAAATGATCTGGAGAAGGAAATGGCAAATCACTCCAGTATCTTTGCCAAGAAAATCCTAAATGGGGTCACAAAGAGTCAGACATGATGGAAATGACTGAACAAGGTATTTCTCCAGGGCTAAGATATACAAGACATGCAGGCATGTACATGAAGCCTTTCCAACTCAGTAGCTTCTGTTAAAGCTTGTTCTCTGTCCTCATAGCCTTTAAAAACTCAAGGGTAATGTTCATGCCATGATAAAACATCAGAGTAGATGACATTTGAAATATGAAATTCTAAAATAGAAGAGACTCACTCTGAAAAACTTCAGCACATTTTCAAAGCTCTGGTTTCACAAGAGACTTTTTTCTGTCCCATCTGGCTGTTGGATTCCCTTCTTTTAAGGCCCAACTCAGGCCAAACTTTTCCTGATACTAACACACTCCATTCCACCAAATCTCTACATTACCAGGTTGACAAAGATTTTATGGTGTATATAGCATTTGACTTAAGTGGGGAGAAGAGAATGAGCCCTAAGAGATGCTCAGAGGATCATCTGGGGTAAGGTTTGTTTAAAGATACTGGAGTGGTGGTGGGTTCCCATGCCCTGGACAGTCTTCAAACAGATCTCCAATAGCCGCAGTCATTTCATTTGGCAGGCCCTGCTGATTCAGAAGACCCTGGGAGGTGAGTGATAGTATTAGCAATTCATAGTTGAGGGTCAGGGACCCTGCTCATGGCTCCCGCATAGAACAGTGCTTGGGGTAGTTCACACACCAGAGCATAAACCAGGAGAACAGTGACTTCTCCTTGGATTATGCCACCTTGGAAGAACTGAGGGTCTGCAAATGCCCAGAACTAGCTCTGGAAAAAAGGACATGGAAGGAATGAAAGTATCATTTGGAGGAAGGTGGGGGAAGATGTCTATTCTGCCTCCTTTGCAACCACACACAATTACAGCCCCTTGCCAATATGGTCCTCTCCACTGTACATACAAATATAATTTTTGGTTGCCTATATTTTGTAAGATATTTTGGGGCTTGGGAACTTGATTTTTTCTAAAATCTGAGAAAATTTATTTTTTGGCCTGTGCAGTTTTCATTTATGATTTCCTGAAATATAGCTCTGAGAAAGCAAGCTTTTAAAAATATTGTTTTAAAGGAGTTCTCTGGACCAGCCCACTGTGTTTCAAACAGAGGTATTTGACTATACCTTTAAACTCAAGTCACTCCAGCTTTCATGGATTAGCAAACAATGGTCCCCAGCCCAAGCCTCTATGACAGGTTTTGATGGCTTAGAATGAATATAATTGCAATTGTTTTCTGTTCTGGCCAGAACAGAAACGTTGAGGGTCTTCCTCTCTCACATTGATATTTTTATGATGGTAAGTTAGTCCATCCTTTGTCTCAATTCTTACCTAGCCCTTAGTCATTGAATGGGCTTTGCCTTAGACAAACTGAGTGCTAGGAATGACCATAACTTAGAAAGACCAAGGCCATTCACTGCATCCTGGGATATCTCCAGTTATTATAATTTTTGTCTTGCCACTGGACTTCAATGACACTGGAGGAGAGAATGAGGCTGATGACTTTGCACAGCTCTGCCTCATTGAATTCCAATTCAAATGCAAGTCAAGACATCACCCTTCTGTGTCATTGGTCTCCTATGAGAACAAAGAAGGAACTACAAAAATTATTGACTAATGGGTCAACTGGGCATAAAGTCTGCACTGGAAATGCCATAGGACTGTACTTTAAACTTGTTCTTTGGAAGTTACTTCAAATGCTTGAATACATGCTGGAATATGCCAGCCCATACAACTTCCCCAATTATCTATTCTCTGCTTTAAAGACCAAAATGAAACAGCCTCTCATAGCAACTCCTATTTTGGGTACATTTGATTATTAAATCAAGGAAAACATATTTATCTTCCCACTGCTATAACCCTAGGCCAGGCTCTCCTTAACTCCCATAAACACTAATGTAATATGCTCACAACTGGAATTCCCACTTGCCATCTTGCCCTACTGCAACCTACCCTTTCACATCACTATCAGATTACACTCAGATTCAATCATGTCATTCCTATGCTCTAAACCTTTTCATGGTTACCTAGCACCTTCCTATGAAATAAGGTCTCAGTTCATTAGCCTGACACTCCTGACCTTCCACAGTTGAGCACTCCCTTACTATTCCCATCTCATTTCACATTATGCTCCTTCATGTAATAATCTATGCCACAGATAATTACTTACTTTATTCTTAGCTTTCTTACATCCAAATCTTAATTCATGCCTTTCTTTATTCAGGGAATGTTTTTCTCAACCTACCTCATCCTAACCTATTTCCACATGTCAAAATTCTACCCATCATTTAAGATCCACCTAAGATGCCTTTTCTTCCATGACAACTTCCCTGATATCCAGGTCAAAAGTTGACCTTTTATTTTTTTCTGCTAAAGCTTCATATAACTCTTGGTATGCAGAGGCATGTTGGTGGCATAGGAGATAGAATCACCTGAGTTTAAATCTCCCCCAGAAACTTACTAGCTGTGTGACATAGAAAAAAGTGACTCAACCACACTCAGTCTCAGATTTCTCTCTCTAAAATTAAGTATTAGTACTTAATACATAATGTTGTTGTAAGAATCAAATTATATATGATAAATTATATATATATATATATATAAAATACATATGTATGTCCACCACATATATATGTACATATGAGGCAAATGAACACACTGAGAGACAGTCTCTAGGTAATTAATAATCAATTTATTAATTAGGCTAGCTGGCAAACAATAAATTAATGGTCAGTGATTTCTCTCAATAACCAAAGATGCCAAGGGAGACTCTAAAATGCAGTTAAGTCCCTTCTAAAAAAGAACCCTTCTGACAAGTGAAACTCAGCCCTAAATGGCAGACATTTAATGAGGAGATAGGCTAAAAGTCTTCAGCTCTTCCTTTTGAGAACTTGGCTTGATTATGAAACTCAGTGGCCTCAAGGCAATTGGGCAGGGGAAGCCATCTCCATCAGGATCTTTCCAGACAGGTTTCTTTTTTTTTTCCTTCATGAGGTGAATTGCCCTAAACTCTAATCAGGAATTAGGTTTCCCAGTTGTGTGGGGTATCACTCAACTAACAAGCATGTGCCTTAAGGGCTAGAAGCAAATGTCATCACTCAGCCATGCCCTTCAGAAGCTGACTGACCTTTTCATGAGATGGGTTTTAAAGAAGAAGGAAAAGTGCGAATCACAAGTTAATAAACATTTAATAATATAATGGTATAATATTAATTTATCTCATATACACATGTACATACCCATATATATGCACATATATAATGTATAATATAGCAATATATAATAGTATATAATTTCATAATACAATCTAATATAATTCATAATAATGAATATAATGTGTAATATAATACAGAGTACTGTATAATATAAAGTGATATAATTATGTATATTATAATGTATACAGATTTTCCGAGTACCATATTCTATTTTGTATTTTTTATCATAGCTATTTGTATGCATTGTATCTCCCCCTATTATGCAGTAAGCTCTAGCAAGGCTGGGGCCATCTCTTTATATCTCTTCCCTAGTATCCCACATGATTCTCTGAATATATAATAAAGATGCATGGGAGTAAACTGTTAAATGGAATTGTACTTCATATTATACTGTGTTTTAATTATATTGTATTCAAAATGTGATAGACTGAAGGCATTTAGGAAAGATGTTACCAAGTAGGATAAGAAAATAATTAATTATGAATAAGAAAAGGAAACATTTAACATGAAAATCAAGATGTCTAGTCCAGATCCACTAAATCAAGAGTTGTGATGACCTGGGATAAAATTAGAAGGCAAAATATTCTCAACATTAATCAAAACCCAATCGAACAATCTTTTACCAGAAAGTGCCTTCCAAGTTCTTAAACAAAAAAGGTACACCAAAGCTTTCAGGAAGGCTCAATATTCCCAGGCAGCAATAAAAAGAAGTTTACATTTCCAAGAAAAAGAATTCAGCTGAGCCAGAGCTGTGGAATAAAAAGGCATTTGGTTAACATCTTTTCCAGACACAAGTGCAGAGGAGAAAGTATTTTCCCCCCGGCAAAGAAAGAGTACCCAAAGCAAACAAGAATTATTGAGATAGGAAGGATTTTTTTTCCTCAAAAAAAACCCTAAAACTTACTTAAATTCCAGGTAATACATCAAAGTTGTTTAAATATTAAAGTTATAGAGAAGTCAGACAAGAAAACTTGTCTTTTCGTCAATGTCTTAGACAATTTAAAATGTTTTTTTTAATTTTAATTTGCTCAACTCAATCAGCTATAGTCAAAGAAAATTTAGCAAAGTCACATGGTGGGAAAAAAATTCCCTTTCCCAACTCTGCCACCCCCTTCAGTATCTAAGTTACCTCGGCTAAGTCCCTCAAACTCTCTGGGCCTCTGTTCCTATATAAGAGGGGGAAAAAAAAGATTTCTATGTTGCTTTCTAGTTCTGAACTTTTGTTAAGGATACATTTCTTACAAATGAATGCCTTTAGGCCAAGGGATCAGAAGATCTTGGATTTAGAGTTGGAAGGGATCATAGATATTATATAGTATAACCTCTTCATTTTACAGATGAAAAAATAGACAAGTGGATTTCTACATATCCTGCAACTTTGCTTAATTCATTATTTCAATTAATTTTAGTTGACTCTCTAGGGTTTTCTAAGTATACCATCATGTTATTTGTAAAAAATGATCATTTTGTTACCTCTTTAGCTATGATGATTTCCTCATTTTCTTTTCCTTATCTTATTCCCATACCTAGAATTTCTAGAATCATGTCACCTAGAAGTGCTGGCAATGGGTATCCTTGTTTTACCCTAATCCAATTGGGACAAAAAAAACTCTAGTTTATTACATATAATGCTGACTCTTCTTTCAAACATATAATATTTATCACATTAAAGATAGGTTTATGTTTCTAGTGCTATTGTCGTTTTAACAGAAATTGGTGATATGTTTTCTTAAAAGCTTTTTCTGCATCTAATGATAGAATAATATGATTTTTATTGTTCTTGAAATTAATGTGAAGAATGCTTCCCTCCTCATGAGAGAGAGAAAGCGATCACAGATGAATCTATAGATTGAGAAACATGATTTTGGATGTGGCCAATATGGGAATCTGTTTTGCTTCACAACAAATATATGACATGAGGTTTCTGAATTTCTCTCCTTTTTCTTTTCTTCTTTTTTTTCTGGTGCAGGAGAAGGGGGGGGTATGAGGAAGACCAAATAAATGCTTAATAACTAAAAAAATCATTAAAAATCACACAAAGTAGAAATGTGAATTGGTCATGGTCATATAGCTAGGTCATATAGTCAGAATTTGAACTCGGGTTTTCTTTTTCTAAATGCAGAATTCTTTCTAGTTGGGGAAAGAACCACTATAAAAGTCAATAATAAACTAATAAATAATTTGAGCTAGAAATAATAGTTAAGCAAAAACAGTAACACTTTATGCCACACGCAACGGTCAAAAAAATTTTTATATAGCATGACTTTACATTAGTTTTCAAATTTCTTTCACACATGTGGCATTTTTCACCTGCAAAATGTGGTTATCCATGTCATATAAATGGAACCTGTCTATTCACATAGCATTTAGGAAACTTACTCTATCTGCACGCATCTTCCTGTTCATTTAAAAAATGCCTTCTCCCCTATAGGCTTTCATTATGCCACCAAATAGTTGTATTAAGAATAAAAGAAGCAAAGAAATGCTAAGCTTGGCTTAACCATTAGGCAAATGAAAGTATCAGAGAAACCCCATTTAGAAGCCTGCAGCAATATTCTTAGTCCTGAATATCTGGACAGTAAATCTGGGATTTGCATCATTAAGAAATGTGAAGAAAGTATTAGTTCTTCTGTTATGACTAGAGATTATGATACAGAAATAAACTTTTTTCTTATTTTTCATAATATTACACAACTTATAAAAACAAATTACAGACATAATGTCTATGATAGAATTTATAGGATTCTTACGGTAAGTTATTCTACTAAACAGTTTGTCACATACATTTTCTTTGACAAAATCATTAGAATTTTCTGGACAGGCAATATAAGTATCACATTCATAAACAATTTAACAATCCAGATAAAACTAGTGATCAGTTTGGAAGTGTCATTTTTTCCTGGGTTGTAAAGCCTACCACTTCAGAGAAAAAACAACAGCAAAACTAAAACAAAACAAACAAACCCTATGCATTAAAACAAAACAAGGTAGCTTTAATAGGAAATAACAGAAATTTAGTGGGAACTATTATTTCTAACCCAATAAAAGAGGTAGCCAATGTTTCCAAATTCTAAGAATGATTACCTAGATTCTGAATTATCCAGGAATCTTTAAAGAGTCTTAGAAAGGATGTTAGGGGCTACCTTGTCCTGCCCATAGCTATACAAGAAAACTACTTCTCCCCCAGCTGAAGAAAGAAAAGAAAGAAAAAGAAAGAAAGAAAGAAAGAAAGAAAGAAAGAAAGAAAGAAAGAGAGAAAGAAAGAAAGAGAGAAAGAAAGAGAGAAAGGGAGAGAAAGAGAGGAAGGAAGGAAGGAAGGAAGGAAGGAAGGAAGGAAGGAAGGAAGGAAGGAAGGAAGGAAGGAAGGAAGGAAGAGAAAGAAAGAACACAAAGCAAAACTTTGGTCTAGAACTTTTGTGAAAATGCCTACTTTTTCTGAAAACATTGTTTCCTTGAAGATTAACTAATAGTAGGACTATAGAAAGCATATGTGTATATATAATTATTTGAACTCTAAATAATTACAAACCATGTTCAGTTGCATTTCTGTTTGCTATTAAGTTTACAATAAGTCATTTGAAACATGAATGAGGGAAAAAAGAAGAAAGGCTTCCAATGCTGGTTTTCCATCACAGTCCATATCACTATGGTCATAGAATTGACTAAGATGTACTAAGAACACAGATGTTCACTGTACTTATTGCCTTTTTATTACAAAAAAATAACATCTTAGGGTCACAGTCAAGGTGGCAGAGTGAGATGAAGGCTTTTTGCCTAGTTCAGCCAGCATATCTCCTCCACAACAATCACAAAAACACAGCGGAACCAAATTCTGATCAGGAAAGCCAAGAAAAAAATCACAGTAAGTGCCTTTTTTCCTGACCAGGGAAGCATAGGGAAATGGTCAAACAGGTCTTACAGATCCTTGAGACAGTGGGTTGGCCAGGAGCTCAGTAAGTTGGTAGCTGTGGTAGGGAGCATTCCACTCTCAGGTTTAAAAAAAAAAGGGGTCAAGACAGAAAACCAGGGCACGAACCACAAGGACAGGGGAAGAGTCCAAGGGATCGCTGAGCTAGTTAGTACTCAGTACAGGAAAGGGTGCCAAATGCCAGCTCTGTTGCCTATTGCTCAGTTCCAGGTCATGGATCCAGGGTAGAAAGGAGTGGTAGTGGATGAGGGGTGGGGCCCTTCTAGCTGTGTACAGAGCAAGAAACAAGTTCTAGAAATGTAGCCATGTGGCTCTGAGCCCAGGAGGAGAGCAGCAGAAACTTTGGTTAAGCCTTTAGCCCAGCATGTAAGCCTGCAGTAGAATAACCAGGGCAGGAGTATCAAACCAAGGTGTGACCAGCAGTTCAAACAAAAAAAAAGGAAAGTGACAAATAATAAAGAGGCTGTGGGAAAGTAAGTACACTTATGCATGGATGGTTGTGAAGTAGTCCAACATTGCTGGAAACCAAAAAGCTATTAAACTGTGCAGACACTTTGACCCAGCCATACTTCTACTGCATCAAAAGAGATCAAAGAAAGAGAAAGGACCCATATGTGTGAAAGTATTTATAACACCTCTTTTTGTAGTAGCAAAGAATTGGAAACTAAGGGGATGCCTTTCAATTGGGGAATGGTTGAAAAAAAATGTGAAGAATACAATTGTGCAGTAAGTAATGATAGAGGTTTCAGAAAAATTTGAGAAAACTTTTATGAACTGATGCAAAGTGAAATGAGCAAAACCAGAATAATTTAACAATAACAGCAATATCGTGAAGATAATCTACTTCAAAAGACTTAGCAACTCTGATCAGCATAATGACCAATCATAATTCCAAAGGGCTCATGATGAAACATGCTAGCCACCTCCAAATAGAGAGCTAATAGATGCAGATTGTAGATGGAAGCATATGCTCTTCTCTTTCCTTCCTTTTTTTTTTAAAAAACATGGTTAATGTGAGAATTTATTTTTATAACTATACATATTTATAACGTGTTATGTTTTTCTTGCCATCTCAGTGGGTGGGAAAGACAATGTAGGGAGGAAGTTAATTTGAAACTGAAAATAAAATAAAAATGAATTTTTTAAAAAAGCATTTGGTGCAACCTTAAATACATTTTTCCAACAATGACTCATATATATGTAAGTTTGCCTCCTACATATTTCAGGATATTGATCACATTGTATTGATTTCACTGAGCCCCAGAATGATGAGACTTTTTAATTAGATCCACAACTAAAAAGAGATTAGAATAGCAATTGACATAGGAAAAACTAAGTACATAAGGAATGTGTATTTTCCCTATTATGGCATTCAGTTGGATCAATAGCATATTCATTTATCCCACTGGTACATGCACCATGGACAAAAACCACAATTGATCAATACATTGGAATTCAATTGAAAAGGAAGAATATAACAGGATTATTTAATTGCACTTGGGAAATTATAGAACAGTTTGAATATTTTGAAGCTGTTCCCTGGCACAAAGGCCTATCTTTTAGCATTTTTCTCTTGAAGATGGTATATGGCTTCATATCATGGAATACCCATGATCTCAAAGAATCAAAATTTCAGGTGACCTAAAGCACAATGAAAATATATATGCCAAGTGAAAGGAGGCTAGAAAGTATCTTTTAATGGTAACATGTTAGAGATGTGTTGGAAAAGAAAAAAAATGTCACTGATAGTGATGGTGATATAAAGAGAATGGGGGATATAACAAATGGATGGCCTTATTGTTGCTCTGCAATATATGAAATATATTTTTAGACAATAGAGAAAGGTTTTAAGAAAGTTAGGCATCTCTTTAAGAGATTTGTGAAAAGATGTGAGTTATAAAATATAGATGGAGTGGAATCTGACCTTGTGGAATGATTATTCATATTAATAATATTTCCACTAATTTCCTCAAAATTCCACAGTTTCATTCATATAAGTAGAAATCATGAGAAATAGGCAGCAGGTATATACTCTACTTGTATAGTCACTTTTGATAAGTACCAGAATTGTAGATTGGAACAAGAATATATTGATCATATGATTTGGTTTGTTTAATGTTTATATCCACAGGGCTTACTCTCCTATTGTAGTACTTGATTTATTATCTAAAGACGATTGAGAGTTGTAAGGGAATATGTTGCATTGAGATTCAGACCCTTTTCCACCATTTTATGGGTATGATCTCTCCCCGCAATGATACAGAATTCTCTCTCTCCAAGCCTTCTATCCTGTGTCTATACCTAGACATTAACTCTCAATATTAGATACATTCAGACTATAAATCAGAGGTGTTTCATTTCCTTTTTACCATTTGAGGGAAACCAGTGAGGCACTCTGCTTATCTATTTGTTTTCTCTCCTTGACAATATGTAAATTTCCCCATACTCCCCAATTTTCCCCATTTTAGAATGACTCCTTATGGAGATAATAAAAGAGAATGATGTATTGAGAGCAGAGAGGGACATTAGACATCTTCCAATCCAATCTTTCTGATTTTACACCTAAGGAAAATGAGGTCTGGAGATGTAAAGGGACTTGCCTAAAGACAAAGAAGGAGCAATCAGCAGACTTCAGATTCCACTAAGGTCCTGTGATTCCAAGGGCATCACTCTTTCCACCATACCATACTTTTCCCTGTATTATATGTTTGTAATACTGTCTTTTATGTCATTTTCCCTGCAAGTTATTTTTAGTAGTATCCTGCAGCCACCTTAAACTTAAATTTTTCTAAAGGTTTTGGTTTTTATTTTGAACTTAGTAAACATTAAAAAAAATTAACATTCCAATAAGCAGAATAAAACAGAAAAAGAGGAAGGTAAGGGAAAACACTAATTTCTATTACATACAGCTCATTTTTCTTTTTTAGCTATCTAATAAATTTAATATTAAAGCTTCTTTTATCAAATCAAATGGTTAAAAATTAGTGAACATCAGACATAAGGCAGTCACATTCTCTTTACCTCTCACTTAGCTGAGCAACTATAAAGCTGTGGTATATCCTGGAAAATTATCTGAAAAAGCTTCCATTTTACCTTGGTTTCATCAAAAATAGCTTTCAGTCTCATCATTCATTTAATAAACATTTATTTATTTATTTACTCAAGCGATGTGTCAGTCACTGTGCTAGTCCTGGGGATTAAAAAAATGAGACAAAAGGCAGTCTCTGTCCTAAAGGAGAAACAGTCTAACAGAGGAGGTTTCCTCAGTAAGGAAAAAGTACCCAAAAAAAATCCTGTTTTCTCAGAAGTAACACCCTGAGCCTGTGATTTTATAAGTGCAGCAAACTTCCTGTAAGGAAATACTATTAATTCAAATCTGAAAACATTCTGCAGCTTATACTCTTAGAAAGATACCTGTGTCATTGAAGGAGTAACTTGTCCAGGATCACATAGGTAGCATGTGTTAGAGTCAGGACTTGTACTCAGGTCTTACTGACTCTGAGTGCTGGCTTTTTAATGACTACCTTACTCATCCACAATTTTTAAAGATATTTTTTCTAATATCAGTTGTTCATGGGTGGGCCAAGCTAATATAATAAAAATGACAATTCTATCTAAATTAATTAATTTATTCTGTTCCATACCAATCAAACTGCTAAAAAATTATTTTATAGAGCGAGAAAAAAAATAACAAAATTCATCTGGAGGAACAAAAGTTGAAGAATATCAATGGAATTCATGAAAAAAAATGCAGAGGAAGGTGGTCTAGCCATATCAGATCAAAAGCTATATTATAAAACAGCGATCATCAAAACTATTTGCTACTGGCTAAGAAATAGAGTGGTTGGTCAGTGAAATAGGTTAGGTACAGAAGACACAGTATTCAATGACTATAGTAATCTACAGTTTGATAAACCCAAAGACTCCAGCTTCTGGGCTAAGAACTCACTATTTGACAAAAACTGCTGGGAAAAATGGAAAATAGTATGGCAGAAACTAGGCATAGATCAACATCTTACACAATATACCAAGATAAGGTCAAAATGGATACATAATTTAGACATAGAGGCTGATACTATAAGCAAACTAGAAGAGCAAGAAATGGTTTACCTGTCAGATCTATGGAGAAGGGAAGAATTTATAACAAACAAGAGACACAGAACATTATGAAATGCAAAATGGATAAATTTTGTTACATTAAATCAAAAATAGTTTTTTCCCCAAACAAAGCCATTGCAACCAAGAATAGAAGGGAAGCAAAAAGCTGGGAAACAATTTTTACAACCAGTGTCTCTGATAAAGGCCTCATTTCTAAAATGCATGGAAAATTTAGTGAAATTTATAGAAATACAAATCATTCCCCATTTGAAAAATGGTCACAGGATAAGAACAGGCAGTTTTCAGATGAAGAAATTAAAGCTAGCTATAGTCACATGAAAAAATGCTTTAAATCACTATGGATTAGAGAAATGCAAATTAGAACAACTCACATCACATCTGTCTGATTGACCAATATGACAAAAAAGGAAAATGATAAACATTGGAAAGCTGTGGGAAAATTGGAACACTACTGCATTATTGGAGGAGTTGTGAATTGATCTAACCATTCAGGATCCAATATAGCCCAAAGAGCTATAAAACTGTGCATACCCTTTGATCCAGAAATACCACTACTAGGTCTATAAGTGAGATAGTAAAAAAAATAGAAAAGAACTCACATGTACAAAAATATTTAAAGCAGCTCTTTTTGTAGTGGCAAAGAATTGGAAATTGAGGGGATGCCCATCAGTTGGGGAATGGCTGAAAAAGTCTTGGTTTATGAATGTAATGGGATACCATTGTTATGTAAGAAATAATTAGCAGTCACATTTCAGAAAAAAACTTGGAAAGACTTACATGAACTGATATCAGTGAAGTGAGCAGAACCAGGAGAACATTACACACAGTAACAGAAACATTGTGCAATGATCAACTTTGATAGACAGCTCTTCTCAGCAATACAATGATCTAAGACAATTCCAAAAGACTCATGATGGAAAATGTTATCCATATCCAGAGAAAGAAACTATGGAGTCTGAATGCAGATAAAAACAGATTTTTTTCTCTTTTTTTCTTTCTTGTGGTTTTTCCCTTTCATTCTGACTCTTCTTTCACAACATGACTAATGTGGAAATATGTTTAATATGATTGTTTAATATGTTTGCTTGCCATCTTGGGGAGGGGAGAGGGGAGGGAAGGAGGGAGAAAAAATTTGGAATTCAAAATTAGATAAAAGTGAATATTGAAAACTTTCTTTACATGTAATTGGAAAAAAAGACAATGCTATTAAGTGTGAAAAATTTTTTTTAAAAATTAAGATTTTTTCTTTATCTTCTGTCTTCCTCCTTTGTAATGTTTTGCACATGAGTTTGTACTCTTTGTAAATGTTGTCCCTTGAATACAAAATCTTCCTATTTGACAAAGATTGTTATTGGTTAAGATAAGATTTCCTGGGCCTTTTCATTCCTTTTATTGTTGTGCTGTTTTGAATATCTTTAAAAATTGATTAATTAGCCTATGTATTTAGTTTTGTCTCCTGTACTGGATTTATACTTGATGTCTTATCTTTATTCTTTCTTGGAATTTTGTATTGATTTTGACCTTGGTTCTACCCATTTGTTGATCAGGTGGCACACAGACAGCAAATTCTGAAATAACTGCTACTTTGCTAATCAATACTTTCCTGTCTGTGAAGATATAGGCAGTTTCTTTTTTTTTTTTTTCATTTACTGCTTGATGTGTCTAGAATCTCCCTATTTGCTATTTAAGGAAAATGTTTTGTGATGTTCAGATGTGTAACTTCTATAAGATTTTGCCATCATTCACCTCATAATCCAGATTCACATGTTCCAATATAGTTTTTATTGTCCAGTCTACTTTTACATCAAAGTCATGAGATACCACAGTATAGGCTTATTTAACTTGTAATATCTACCTCTTCAAGTTTTCACAGCTTTTTTTTTGTTTCTTCACCACCTGAAACTTATTATGGTACATAAGCTGCAATTATCTCCATAGTTCTTTGTTTCCTGACTTCTGCTTTGTACATTACCAGGTGAGAGGAAGTATTCCATAAAATTAGGTTTCTTATTGCCTCTGGACACATGATGAAATCAATTCTACCATCTCTTTTATTTGCCTCTCCAGAGAAAATTTATGAACTATTCCTTTAAATTTGAACTTCTTTGTATCACACGATTTAATTTCATAGACTCTTGCAGTTGAAAGGAATCTAAAAAGTCATTTACTCTGTTCTATAACTAAGAATCCATTATCCAACATTTGCAAAAAAAAAAATTCCCATCTAGGCTTCTGTTAAAGACCTCAATTAATGAGGAAACCACCATCTAGTTTAGTCCATTTGACTTTTGTATATCTTTAATCATTGAGATATTTTCCCCTACATTTAACCAAAAATCTGCCTAACTGCAACTGCCATATTTTACTTCTAGTTCTGTCCTCTGGAGCTAAGAAAAACAAACTAAGTCCCTCTTCCACAGGAGGGACCTTCAAATACTTGGGGATGGCTCTCATATACAATTCAATTAAATAAAGG
Source organism: Phascolarctos cinereus (assembly GCF_003287225.1). Lineage (NCBI taxonomy): Eukaryota > Metazoa > Chordata > Mammalia > Diprotodontia > Phascolarctidae > Phascolarctos > Phascolarctos cinereus. Next base: position 154,093,337 of record NW_027556180.1, on the reverse strand, counting down.
TTTATTAAGTGCCCACTATATGCCAGGAACCTTTCTAGATTCTAGGGATATAAGACAAAAATGAAATACTCCCTGCTCTCAAGAAGCTTATATATGTGCCCTCAAAATATTTTAAAATGCCATGGCACTATCATTTACTTCATGCTAAAATTGATATCTATAAACCTGTGAATATTGCTAGAATCCCTGCTGACATGTTTTGGGTTTTTTTTTTACCTGTAGGGTAGGACTTCACATTTATCCATGTAAGAGAGAGCATCCATCCAGATGCCATGGGCTCCATGTTTATCATGAAACTAAATATCTCAGAATTTATACATGAATTTATAGAAGGAGAAGTCTCCAAGAGCAGGAGGTTTGGAAGGTCCTGGCAAAAGTCTCACAATGAGTGAAATATGTAATGGAGAACATGGGGGTTTACTGAAGAAGGGGAAGAAAATGTAGCATTTGGAGTTCTGGTGTTCCAGCTAGGTATTTTTTTTATTCTTTTTTTTTTTGTGAGGCAATTGGGGTTAAGTGACTTGCCCGCGGTCACACAGCTAGTAAGTGCCAAGTGTGGGCCTGAGACCAGATTTGAACTCAGGTCCTCCTGACTCCAGGGCCGTTGCTTTATTCGCTGTGTCACCTAGCTGCCCTGAAGCTAGACATTTTTGATGATGTTGCAAATTGCAGCACAAGATTTCTGTGATCACTTCTCATATTGAGAAGCCCTACTTTGCCTAGACTACAGTTACTATTTTGATGGATAGCTGGAACTTCCTACCCTACATATCTCATGCCAAGAAGTACAGTTGTCATTAATTTCCAAATGCTCCACTTTGATTGGTTTGATGTATGTTCCCTCTACTCTGACATGGAGATAGAATTGTTAATAAGGAGCCAACACTAATTCTTCCAGGACACATATGTAAGGGCAGCAGGGATTTGGGTTTGGAAACCAAGAATGTTTGATACCTAAACCAATGCATTATTATTGTTCTGATATTATATCTTGGCCAGATTTCTTTCCTATAAATTTATGTCATGTGATTTTTGTGAGATGGCAGAGGAGGAGGAAGCAGTACACCCCAGCTGTCCCAAACAAAGACAGAAAAAAGCACCAGAATGGATTCTGATTAGTAAATCCAGGAAAATAATCACAAAGACTAATTTTTCCAACCCAGGTTGGCATACAGAGACAAAAACGTTGGTGAAAATTGAGGATATAGTCTAGCCAGAAACATTTCACTAAGCCTTCCAGCACAGTGCCTAAAAGAGGACTTGACCATATCTATACATTAGGGCAAGAAGAAGTTCAATTTAAAATGTGGGGGGGGGCAGAAATTCAGGGAGCAAAAACAGGTGCCTCCTGGCAGCTCTGTCCCTCATACAAACAGCTGACTCAGATCCTATTCAAACTGAGAAAGGAACTAGCTCTGAGGGGTGAAAGTCCAGTGCATGGAAATATCATGGGCCCAGGGCTGCATACTGAGCAAAGAACAAGTATAGAAGCATCTGCTATATGACTCTGATCCCTAGAGCAGGAAGAGGTCTTAAATCCCACACCCAGCCCAGGTGGAAGCCTAAAGAAGTATAACCAGGTCAGAAGCTCATACCACAGGGGAGTACGCAGTTTTGTCACTCTGAACATGCAGATTTCCATAGTGATGGTGGCAAATTCTAGTAACAATCTACTGGTACTCCAACCAGGGGCAAGCCCACAATTGTGTTGTTCAGATCAAAACCCAAATCATGAATTTGAAAAGCTTAGACCCTCAGATTTTGCCCTGAAATAGACTACTTCAAGCACACTGAAAGCTTGCATGTTGCCATCCTGAACTATCCTAGAGATCCTTGTTTAACACAACGGTCAGGACACCAATAAAATAGCAGTATGACTCATGAGGGTACAAAACAGGAATAATCATGACCCAGCTATTCCCTCCAGAAATATTCAGAGTCTAGCCCTAACACAAATGAGCAAAGTATGAAAAAAAAAGTCCCAACATAAAGAGATATTATGGTAATTGAGAGGCTTAAGACACAAATTCAGAAGAAGAGAATGACTTCATCGTGTGTACAAGCTCAACCTGAATTCTTGGAAGAAATGAGGCAAGAGGTTCTTTTTTTTAAGAATGGAAAATGAAAGTTATTAAAATGAAATGAGAGGACTAGAGGGGAAATTGGAAAAGAAATTATACCTAAATAAGAAAGAATTGAAGAGAGAATTAACAACTGGCATAGGAGGTATGAATCATTACCTAAGAAACAAAATCTACAGAAATTGGAATGGGTCAAGCAGAAGTGACTCCATGAAACAACAAGAAATATTAAAACAAAATCAAAGCACTTAAAAAAATAGAAGAAAATGCAAGGTGTCTAATATGAAAAACAACCCCAAAGCCAGGAGAGATAAGCATAGGTTTCCAAAAACAGGAGAGCCAATAAGCAGAGATTAAACTATATGTGTGTTTGTGTGTGAATACATATATAGGTATATGTGTATGTATGTGTATATGCACATATGTAATAGGCATGTATGTGTGCATACATATATATGTACACATATATATGTATCTATCTATATATTTCTATCTATAGAGATGATAGAGATAGGGATAAGAGTAAGAGAGTAAGAGAAAGAAAGCCCTACATCTGAGTGAGACAAACCCAGTCAAGACCATCCTTCTTAGGGGATGATTGTGCTGCATATGAGGTGCCCACACCTGAAACCTGTTATGAGAGAAGAATCAACACTAACACCTTATGATCCTTACACACCTACTATCTTATTTCCTATATTTTTCTATTTTTTACACAAGGATTGTATGAAAGCTTTTGTTACATACTTCATTTAAAACTAGGCAACATATCTAAAATGTTGCCCTGAGATAGTACTTTAGTAACTTTGTCAAAAATGTAAATGTCTGGCATGATCTGTTATCACTGCTTCCTTTTCTAGATATTTTGGCAAGAGGTAAGTTAGGTATTCCATTTTCAAACTCCTCCTTCAAAAATAGTATATGCCCTTCTCCAGTTCTCTAGTATGGTGGTTCAGTAATCACATTTTTAACTTCTTTCAAAATCCTGAGAAGTGACTCATCTGGATGAGTTCCCTTAACCTCATTAAGAGACACTAACATTCTTTTATTATTTGCTTGCTTGTCTTGAGTTTCATCTCCTTATTGACCATTTTTATTTCACTCTTTCTACTCTAAAGGTCATTTTTCTTGGCGAGAAAACAGAAATAAAATAAGAGTTGAATAATTCTGCTTTTTTCTCTATTCCTTCTTTCATCCATAATAAATGTTTACTGAATGAATAAAGAAATCCTACTTATTTTCCCAATATTATTTAAAATCACTTTAGCAATTAACTGAATTTTATTTTACCCATTTTGTTATATTTTAAAGTGTTTTTAGAATTGATTTACTTGAAATCTTTAAAACAAACACAAAGAAAGATATATAACAAAGTTTCTTAGATCATTTTGGTGCAGTCCTCCTGGTATGTGGGACATGGACAACATGGCCTCATAACTGTTTTCAGAATTATTATTTGAAAATATCCTGAAGACGGATAAATAAGCAGACAGTCATCTCACCATCCTTCTCTATTTTGTGCTTGTACTAAAAAGAGGGAACAGATTATCTGGTGAGCTAGTGATTAAACATTCTATTAGCACATGACCAATGTTTGATTTCTCATGAGAAACAGGAAATCTTATAATTCCTAGGACATATATGTTTAACTATGCAGCTAAAATATTATGTCAGAATAAGCAGCAATCCAATAAAGATGTTAAACGTCCTTGAAGACAGAAAAAAAAATAGGATATCCAATTAACTTTCATTCATTTATCCACTCAATAAATATGTGTTGATCATTCATTCACAATGTGTCCAGCATCAACAGGAAGAAGAGGGCCAGAACATGGGAGCAAATTATTACTTTGTGGAAGTGCCATTTCCACAAAATTTACATTTTTTTTACATATTGAAACACATGACATAATGCATATTGCACTGACCTAGAAGCTAGGAAGAGTTATGTTCAAATCCTCTTTTCTTTTTTTTTGGCTAGGCAATGGGGTAGTGACTTGCCCAGGGTGACACAGCTAGTAAGTGTTATGTGTCTAAGGCTGGATTTGAACTCAGGTCCTCCTAAATTCAGGGCCAGTGCTCTATCCACTGTACCACCTAGCTGCCCTGACTGTGTGACTCTTAAGAAGTCACTTAACATATCAGTGCTCTAGGTAGCTGTCTATAAGTTACAGAGAAGATAATAACAAGGAAAGAGACAGTTTCCTCATTTACACATTCCTTATACCAATGAAATCTCAGGTTCAATCTCTATCCCATATTTTACACATACTAATTTATGTACTTTGTCTCCCTTCTTTAGAATACAAGCAACTTGAGAGGAGATACTCTTTCAGTAATGTCTTTGTGTCCCCGGCATCGAATATAGTAGTGCTCATGGCAGTGCTTAATAAATGCTTACTGATAAGTAACATTATGGGAGACAACAAAATGGATAAGGCCAGATCCCTGCCTTTAAGGAGCTTATAATCCAGTAAGGGAATATCAATCAGCCAATAAACATATATTGTGCACCTATTTTGTTCTAGGTTCATGGAATACAGAAGAATGGCTACAGTACAAAGCTGTTTTATTTCTTTAAACACTTTTTTAAAAAATTGATATAAAAGATAAAACATGCATATAAATATACATAAGAATGGTTCTCCCTTGCGATTAAAGGTGATAATTTTGTGCTTTTATAATCATAGATCTCAATCTATTAATCATTGTCTTATCCCTGCCCCTGGTCATATCCAACTTACCTCTTTTAGATATGATCTTTCATTTTGAATCATTAGATTCTGATAAAAATGTCCGTTATAACTTAAGATAACTTTGAATACTAAAGTGACTGAATAGTTATAGAGACAAAGAACCAGACATGCTACTTTAATAAGTCTTTTTGTTACTTAGCCCGATGCTGTTCTGAACAGCTGTTATTTTCTTTTCATTCATGATGTCATTTCTCATTTTGTTCTTCATACTGCATGTCCCATCTATTGCTGGAAAGTTATTAAATTCTCAGGGAAATCAGGTGTACCAGTATTCACTAGCAGGAAAGAAAAATGAGAATCTGTCCCCAAGTCTCTTGATTTCATTTTCTTCTTCATTACAGTGTTGAGCAATGTGAAACTTGCTTGTAGAAATATATCTTAATAGCTATTATTGAATTTCATGCCAAACATGTAATATACATTGCTGTTGTTAAAAATAATAATGCAATTTATGTAGCACTTTTAGTTTACCAAGTGCTTACTTGACAATTACCCTGTGTGAGTCAGTGAGAGCATTTTTATCATGATTTTGAAGATGTGGAAATTGAGGCTCAGAGAGGATTTGAATTGACAACAATAAGTCAACTAATGAATATCAGAGCTAGTATCTCAGCCTAGACTGTCTAACTCCAAGCCCCAATGTTCTTTTCACTACAGTAAGTTGAGGCAGACTAAGTATAGTAATACCCTACATAAAAATAAAAACTAAAACACACACAAAAGCTACTACTAAAACAAAGAGACTTCCAATGACAATTTTTCCTAATAACTTCATAATCAAAAGTCAAACTAATATAGAAACCATCAAGTATTTTCCAGGACATCAGGCAAAGAGTTTTGGCCATCAAAGAAATGGTAAATATTATTAAATAAAAACCAGAGCAACACTGAATAGACCCCCAAAAAAAGTAAACTGTGAAACATGTATGTGGGATTCTTGGATGGAGGTAGGGACTAACTAAAATAAAGAAAATTGAAGGTGCAGACCTGTGCTAAAAAAGGAAGAAAAGGTAGTCCTGAAAATTTGGAAATCTTGTGTTGGGATACACTAAGGCCAAATCATAGAAGAACAAAGAAACAAGAGACAAAGCATGCCTTAGAATGGGATCTCAGGTAGCCTTCATCTATCATCTTCAAGAGAGAGACCAGAAATCATTCCTATTATAAGTGTGGTAGGGGCTTGTCAATTGAGCCATGCAATAAATTATCCTAGGTTAACTAGGTGAAAATACTTCTCAATTGTATTAGTCACAGACTTTAAACTGAGTTTGAAAAAGTCTTCCATCAATTTAGGTGTCCTTTGAAGACAGTGGATAAATTGTAGAAAAATTACCTAAGAAGTGTGTTTGGATTTCTTGAGGAAACTTGGCCACACCCTTAAGATCTCATGTAATGTAATAGAGCAGTTCAAAAGCCAAGGTATGAGCTTCTAGTAGCTTAGGGTGGAGATCATCCAGACAAACATCCAGAGTAAACTATTTTGAGGAGAGAGGAGGAGAGTGCATGCCTGCTCTTGACTTGCACCTTGGTTCCTTCCTCCAGCTTGGGCTAGAAATGTCTACCTCTTAGAACTGTTATTCAGGGATATATGCTCAGGGAGAAAATGTAAGGTACAAGAAGTAGATTAGAATTTGAGTTCCTATGTCAAGCTTGTCTAGGGAAGCACATGTTCTTGCTGTTATATTCTCAGAGTTGCCATAGCTCTTGTTGGACAGGGAGAAGAGAGAAAAATGTGCTTCCCTTGACTACCTGTCTTGTCTGGCCATGGAAATGGACTAGTAAGTTAAATTGTTCATTACTGGCAATGGAAGACTATCATCTGCTCCCTCAGCTTACAGAAAAAAGGGCAGGAAATAATTGTTATCCAGACTTTCTCTTAACCCCCTTGACTGCACATGACATCATCTCTTCCTCCTGGTTCATGCCTGGTTAGGAATGCATGGACAATCAAATCCATATCTCATACTCTGTTCATCTCCCTCACCCACTGCTCTAGGCCATCTTACCATACCAATACTCAAATGACCTCTGTCAGTAGTGTTGGCTTTTTCTACCACACCTATATCATGATGGCTTTCCCAGAGTTCCATGGCTATGCCAGGTCCTGAGATTTAGCCTTAATGTTCTTCAAGTATTCTGGGTAGCACATCCCTTATTTAGTGTAAGGCTCCTGAGTCCTGAGTAATTAAGGGAAGTTTGTCTGAATGATAACAGTCATTTCCTGAGTCTTGATTTTCCATAATATTACCTGTCAGCTACATTGAATAAATAGCTCAATATATTGCCAGAATAGTAACCAAATTATTTCATTTAGCCTTATACTTGTACATTTTTAAATATACTGGAACACATCTTAGTTTTGGGTCCAAACCCCATAAATAAACACTGATGTGACAGGTTCCTGATGGAAATAGTCTAAAGAGAAGATTAAGGTTGTTGTTTACACTAAAGAATATATAGAAGACCAAAGCAAAAGAGAAAGAATGAAAGGAAAGATGGAAAATAGAGAAGCAGCAATAGCTGTAGAGGTGTCCTAGAAATTCAGTTAGATTTCACAGGTGGTTAACATGGGGCATGCCCAAATTCAGGATACTGGGAATAAGTGTGATTAGGCAAAGCAGAAAAAGCAGGTGTGAAGCTGATCATCACAAGGATTTAGAGGTATTTACACCCTACCATCTTTCCTTTTCCCTCCAGCTCTGTGTGAAAGTCCACCTGACAGCAATGCACCATTTGTGACTCATTAATGTATCTTGACATAGCCATAATAGAGAAATGCAGTTCATTTTCAATAATATCTGCCAATATATATTATCCTATACATGCAGGAAATGTTTTCAAATTATTTTTTATGTGCAAAATAACCCCACCCAGTTTCTTAATGGAGGATTTGTTTCTGAGAAGGAATCATTTGGCCTTAGATTGGATTTGATAAAATTATCCACCTTATGAACTCATAGGGTCTTGTGTTTTTGCTTTCAAGCATGCATCTCTTTTCTTTTCTATCTTTTCTATCTTTTTCTATCATTTTATCATTCTATGATCTTAATGCCTCTTCACTTTATAAACATATTACTAGCTCATTTTATTCCCAAAATGTTCCAGCCATAATGTCACAACAAACATGGATTAATTGCTTCTACAACCAGGTTTTTTTTTTTAACTTGAAACAATAATTTTTGAAAATGAGTTCACAGAATTTTTCCTAAGAATAGAAGGAGAATAAAAACACTTTTGTTAGACACAATACAAAGCAAAAAGTAAACAACATCTTATAGAGAAAAGTTGCCTTGAGCAGCATCTCATTCACTGTCTACAAGGTCAAAGACAATATTAGCATTTGTAAAAATAATCTAAACTGCAGATGAACCAAACTCTTTCAGAAGGAAACCAATATTTTCTTTTAAAAGGTTTTAATGGGGATAAATTTTAATACTCAGTTCCAAGAGAGAGACCACAACCATATAGATGTATTTAAACTCCCTGGGGTCTTACAGGCAACCCTGTTATGGGGAAATATATTACCCATACTTAACATTATTGCCCTTGAAATTCTACCAGTGAGTTTCCACTTATACAACCCAAGCCACTCATAATGATGACAGATTTAGATCTTAAATACAACATTTATGTAATGATAAGGCAAAGAAATAAGATTGTGAGTTCCTTAAGGGTAGGAACTATCTTTTGCCTCATTATATTCCAGTGCTTACTAGAGTGCCTGGCACATAGTAGGTGGATAATAACACTTATTGATTGACTGAAATAGTATCCCAGGTACTCATATATTAAATTAAATGCATGAATAAATGTATAACAATCCATACATAAAAATGGGTCACACTCTTCTACAAAGCACTTAGTACCTGGGACAGAGGAGGTTACTAGGATGGAGAGTGGGAACACACTTACAGAACTTTAGTAAGGAAGAACATAAAGGAAAAAGCCCATGTGCCCTGAGGATAATTCACAACTCCAGGCTGCAGGATTTTATACCACTAATACATTAAGGAGCAAACATACAAGAAGTCACTTCTCTGGTGACTGCCCCCCCTTCTATTCCTCACCATTCTCCAAAAGGGCAAATGTTTCCTTCTAACCCTTAAACCAATACTTCATTTAGAAAGTTACAATTGCCTTTAAAAGAGTGCTTGGGAGAGGTGGAGCCAAGGTGGTGGGAAAAGGACAATAACTCACCTGAGCTGTCCCCCAAACCCCTCCAAATACATTAAAATAATATCTCAAAACAAATTCTAGAATGGCAGAACCCAGACAAGGATGGAGTGAAACAATTTTCTGGTCTAAGACAATTTAGAAAGTCAGCAGGAAAGGTCTGTTGCACCAGGGTAAGAATGGAGCACTGTCTAGTGCAGGCCATGCCTGCACAGACCAGGCCCCAGCAAACCAGGAACAGGCCTTGGGAGTAACTGAATCAATGGCAACAGGTTTCCAGACCTCTCAGCTCAGAAATGGTAAGGGGGTTAGACAAGTAGTCAAAAGGAAATCATAGGGGTCCCTTTGCTGGCACCAAGGACAGTACTCTGTTTCATTGCCCATACTTGGATCTAAATCACAGTCATAGGTCTCGGTCCTGGGACAAAGAGGAGCACTAAAATACCAAAGCCTGTGGCTGCAAGGAAACGGGGAGCCTGGTAACAGTTCCAGGGTGGAAAAGACTATTTGTGGTCACTCAGAGACCAGTGCACAGCACAGGAGAGTATTAAACATAACTCTGTCTAGATCATAGCACCTTGGAAGAAACAAAAAACTTACAGGCCCCCAGAATTATCTCTGAAAACAGGAGCACAAGAAACCCTTGAAGTTTGGGGCAAAGCCTCCTCCACTCTAGAAGCAAGACCCACTTTAACACAAATTTAAAAGTCAAGAAATAGGCTGGAAAATTGCCAAACAAGAGAAAAAGATCTTGACTCTAGAAAGTTACTGTGGTGATAGGGAAGATCAAAACATAAACTCAGAAGACAACAAAGTCAAAACACCTTCATCCAAAGCTTCAAAGAAAAATATGAATTGGCCCCAGGCAATGAAAGAACACGAAAAAGATTTTTAAAAACCAAGTAAGACAGACAGAGGAAAAATTGGGAAGAGAAATGAGAGTGATGCAAGAAAATCATGAAAAAGGAGTCAATTGCTTGGTAAGGGAGGCACAAAAAATAGTGAAGAAGACAACACCTTAAAAAACAGAATAGGCCAAATGGTAAAAGAGACACAGAAATCCAAAGAAGAGAAGAATGCTTAGAAAAGAAGAATTGGCCAAATGGAAAAAGACATACAAAAACGCACTGAAGAGAACACCTTAAAAAATAGAATTGGCCAAATGGAAGAGGAAGTTGAAAAGCTCACTGAAGAAAATAATTCCTTAAAAATTAGAATTGGGCAAGTAGAAGCTAATGACATCAAGAATCAATTAAACAAAATCAAAAGAATGGAAAAAATAGAAGAAAATGTGAAATATCTAATTGCAAAAACAATTGACCTGGAAAATAGATTTAGAAGAGATAATTTAAGAATTATTGGGCTACCTGAATGCCATGATGAAAAAAAAAAAGAGCCTAGACATCGTCCTTCCAGAAATTACTAAGGAAAACTGCCCTGATAGCCTGGAATCAGAGGGTAAAATAGAAATTGAAAGAATCCACTGATCACCTCCTAAAAGAGAGCCCCAAGTGAAAACTCCCAGGAATATTATATCCAAATTCCAGAGCTCCCAGGTCAAAGAGAAAAAATTCCAAGCAGCCCAAAAGAATCAATTCAAATATCATTGAGCCCTGGTCAGATCAACACAAGACTGAGTAGTTTCTACATTAAAGGATCAGAGAGTTTGAAATGTGATATTCCAGAGGGCAAAAGAACTACGATTACAACCAAACATTATACCCCGAAAAACTGAGTATAATGCTTTGGCTGGGGGTGGGGGGTTTATAGTCAATGAAAATAGAGGACTTTCAAGCATTCCTGATGGAGTAACCAGAGTTGAATAGAAAATTTGACTTTCAAATACTAGACTAAAAAGAAACATGAAAAGAAAACAGGAAAGAGAAATCATAAAGGATTCAATAATGTCAGGCTGTTTACATTCTTATATAGGAAACAGATATATGTAACTCCCAAAAACTTTCTCATTATTAGGGCAGTTAGAAGTATACATAGTTGGATGGTACAGGTGTGAGTTGAACATGATAGAATGATTATCTAAAAAGAAAATTAAAGGGTGAGAATGAAGAATGCACTGGGAGAAAGGGAAAGGGAAAGGTAGAATGAAGTAAATTATCTAATGTAATAGTGGCCTGAAAGAGATTTTAAAGTGGAGGAAAGATGGGGGAAAGGCAGAAATCGTGTGAACCTTACTCTCATTGGAATTGGTTCAGGGGGCAGGGGCTGATAGAAGGGAGGGCAGATTAGGGAAAGTAAAAATCATAAGTAAAACACTTTTGAGAATAGATAGGATAAAAGGAGAGAGAGTAGAATAAACAGGGGAAAATAGGATAGAGGAAAATATATAGTTGGTAATCATTACTTTGGGGGGAAAATTACAGCAAATTTCTCTGATAAAGACCATTTCTTAAATATATAGAAAATGGAGTCAAATTTGTAGAAATTAGAGCTATTCCTCAATCAATAAATGGTCAAAATATATGAACAGGTAGTTTTAAGACAAAGTAATCAAAGTCTTCTACAGTTATATTAAAAATTGCTCTAAATTACTATTGGTTAGAGAAATGCAAATTAAAACATCTCTGAGCTACTATCATATACCTGTCAAATTGGCTAATATGACAGAAAAAGAAAGTGACAAATTTGGTAGCGAATGTGGGAAAATTAAAACATTAATGCACTGTTGCTGAAGTTGAATATTGATTCAACCATTCTGGATAGCGATTTGGAATTACACCCAAAGGGCTATGAAACCATGAATGCCTTTTGACCAAGCAATACCATCACAAGGTCTGTATCCCAAAGGGATTAAGAAAAGGAAAAAGGCCTATATGCACAAAAAATATTTGTAGCACCTCTTTTAGTGGTGGCAAAGAATTGGAACTTGAGAGATGTCTGCCAACTGGCGAATGGATGAACAAGTTGTTGTATATAATTGTGATGGATTACTATGGTGCTAAAAGAAATGACAAGCTGGATGCTCTCAGAAAAACCTGGAAAGACTTACATGAGCTGATGCAAAGTGAAATGAGCAGAACAAGGAGAACATTGTACACAGCAGCAATATTGTATGATGATCTACTATAAATAACTTAGCAATTCTCAGCAATACAATGATCCAAGACATTTCTGAAAGAGTTATGATGAAAGGCCCTGTCCATCTCCAGAAAAAGAACTGGTGGAGCCTGAATGTAAACTGAAGGTACCTTTTCTTTACTTTCTTTATTTTTCTGTCTGTGTTTTCTTTTACAGCATGACTTACATGGAAATGTGTTTTGCATGACTAGCTATGTATAACTTATGTCAAATTGGTTGCCTTCTCAATGAGGGAGGAAAGGAGAGAATTTGGAACTCAAAATTAGAAAAAAAAATGTCAAAATTGTTTTTACATATAATTGGGGGAAAACAAAATATTATTTTTAAAAGGGTACTTGACTAACAGTCCCTTTAAGCCATAGAACTGAAAAGTTTATGGAACTGCTTCTTACTGGGCTTTCAGCATAAGTTCACCAAAATACTACATTGATTAATCAGCTTGTAGAGAACAGTATTCACAGCAAATAGCCACTTAGCCTGTCTTCCTCCTATCTCTCTCTTCTCAAACAGGTTTCATTTTTGCCACACTCAATGAGGTGCTGAAAGACAGCTGCTGATGTCCAGTATAGGTCTCTTATCAACCATTTAGATATCCCACAGCTGAAGCCTATCATCAACTGATTGCTCCAGCTGCAGTTTCCTCACAGAGATTTCACTGAATTCACTTTTGATATCCCTTATGCTTTCTTCATTTTTCAGTTGCCACATTCTTTATAATCCACTTTTCACTACATTCAATGGTTTAAATCAAATCCTTCTGGTACTCAGAGACTCACTTTTCACTTATGAAATAAAAACTAAATCTCCCCCAAAAAATTAACCATCCTTATTTATTCATTTCATAGTCCCTAATATATGATATTTCCTTCTAAGTTTTACCTTCTTACCTTCCCAACAAGTTACATGAAATGAACTGAGGAACACAATACCAAATAGCTTCAGCCCTCCTCTATTATTGAAAAAGCTTTGATATTGCAATCTGTGTCTCTGATAACTGTGTTTATGCTGACATTTTATCAATTGCTTTTATATTGGATATTCAATTCAATAAACATTTATTAAATGCCTACTATGTGCTAGGCATTTGTACTATGCTCTGGGGATACAAATAAGAGAAAGACAACCCCTGTACTCAAGGAGCTTATGACCTAGTGGGAGAAAACAAGCACATAAAAAGAAGCCGGAAGTCAGGGCAGGAAGGGAAGAACCCCAAGGATTGGCTTGGAGTAAGCTATCCTGTTCTCTGGAATTTAGACCAAGAAGAGCTGCCAACTGATTGATTGATTGATTTAGGTTTATCAACAATCGCTTCCATAAGCTTTTGAGTTTTAAATTTTTCTCCCCCTCCCTCCTCACCTCCCTCCCCTAAAAAGCATGCAATCTGATATAGGCTATACATATACATTCCTATTAAATGTATTTTCACATTAGTGAATTAGAACCAATAGGAGGAACCACCAGAAAGAGGAAACAAAACAAAATAGAAGAAAAAAATAGCAAATAGCAAATTCTATCTGCATTCAAACTCCATAGTTCTTTCTTTGGATGTGGATAGCATTTTCCATCATGAGACTTTTGGAGATATCTTAGATCCTTGCATTGCTGAGAAGGGCTAAGTCTATCAAAGTTGCACAACATGGCTATTACTGTGTGCAATGTTCTCCTGGTTCTGCTCACTTCACTTAGCATCAGTCCATACAAGTTTTTCCAGGTTTTTCTGAAGTCTGCCTGCTTATCATTTCTTATAGCACAACAGTATTCCATTATATTCATATACCACAACTTCTTAGAGCTTTGTACATCCTTTTCCATTTGGCCCATTTTTTTTTCAAGGAGTTCTTATTCTTATCTTCAGTGAGTTTTTGTGTCTCCTTTTTCATTTGACCAATTCTGCTTTTTAAGGAGTTGTTTCCTTCAGTGTACTCTTTTTTCATTTGGCCAATTGTATTCTTTTAAGGACTTGTTTCTTCAGTGTACTTTTTTTTTATTTGACCAATTGTATTTTTTTGTTTTTCTTTTTTAAGATTCATTAATTTATTTATTTTTAGTTTTCAACATTCACATGCACAAGATTTTGAGTTCCAAATTTTCTCCCCATCTCATCCCTCCCCCAACCTCAAGATAGCATGCACTCTGAATACCCTTTCCCCTAATCTGCCCTCCCTTCTCTCTCCCCCCCTTCTCTTATCCCCTTCCTCTTCTATTTTCCTATAGGGAAGGATAGATTTCTATACTCCATTGCCTATATATCTTATTTCCCAGTTGCATGTGAAAACAATTTTTTAATATTTGTTTTTAAAACTTTGGGTTCATCCTTCCTTTTCTTTTTTTTTTCTTTTTGGTGAGGCAATCAGGGTTAAGTGACTTGCCCAGGGTCACACAGCTTGTAAGTGTCATGTGTCTGAGACTGGATTTGAACTCAGGTTCCCCTGACTCAAAGGCTTGTGCTCTGTTCACTGTGCCACCTAGCTGCTCCTTATGCTTCCTTTTCTTTTCTTTTTTTAAAATATAAATTTATTTATTTTTAGTTTTCAACATTTACTTCCACAAGATTTTGAATTCCAAATTTTCTCCCCATCTTGACCCTCCCCCCACCCCAAGATGGCATGCATTCTGATTCCAAATTTTCTCCCTTCCTCCCACCCCAACCACCCTCATTGAAAAGTCAAGCAACTCAATACAGGCCATACATGTGCAGTTATGCAAAATACTTCTGCAGTAAACATGTTGTAAAAAACTAACTCTATTTCCCTTAATCTTATCCCCCCATTTATTCTATTCTTTCTTTTGACCCTATCCCTCCTCAGAAGTACTTCCTTCTGATTACCCCTTTCCCAATCTGCCCTTCTTTCTATCATCTCCCTGCTCTTGTCCTCTTCCCCCATTTTCTTGTAGGGTAAGACAGATTTCCATACCCAATTGAGTGTGTATGCTATTCCCTCCTTAAGCCAAATCCTATGAGAATAAGATTCCCTCATTTCCTCTCACCTTCCCCTGTTTCCCCTCCACTGTAAGAACCTTTTCTTGTCTGTTTTGTGCAAGATAATTACCCCATTCTACCTCTCCCTTTCTCCTTCTCCTAGTATAATCCTCTCTCACCCCTTAATTTTATTCTCCAGATATCACCCCGTCATCTTCAATTCACCCTGTGCCCTCTCTCTATCTCTCTATCTCTCTATCTCTCTATCTATCTATCTATCTATCTATCTATCTATCTATCTATAAATGCATATAATTTTTCCCCTCCACTACCCTAATACTGACAAAGGTCTCATGAGTTATAAATATCATCTTTCCATGCAGGAATGTAAACAGTTCAACTTAATAAGTCTCTTATGATTTCTCTTTCCTGTTTACCTCTTCATGTTCCACTTCAGTCTTGTATTTGAAAGTCAAATTTTCTATTCAGCTCTGGTCTTTTCATCAAGAATGCTTGAAAGTCCTCTATTTCACTGAATGACCATTTTTTCCCCTGAAGGATTATACTCAGTTTTGCTGGGTAGGTGATTCTTGGTTGTAATCCTATCTCCTTTGCCCTCCAGAATATTATATTCCATGCCCTTTAATGTAGAAGCTGCTAAATCTTGTGTTATCCTGATTGTGTTTCCACAGTACTTGAATTGTTTCTTCTGGCAGCTTGTAATATTTTCTCCTTGACCTGGGAACTCTGGAATTTGGCTATAATATTCCTAGGAGTTTTCCTTTGGGGATCTCTTTCAGGAGGAGATCTGTGGATTCTTTCAATTTCTATTTTGCCCCCTGGTTCTACTATATCAGGGCAGTTTTCCTTGATAATTTCTTGAAAGATGATGTCTAGGCTCTTTTTTTGATCATGGCTTTCAGATAGTCCAATAATTTTTAAATTCTCTCCTGGATCTATTTTCCAGGTCAGTTGTTTTTCCAATGAGATATTTCACATTGTTTTCTAATTTTTCATTCTTTTGGATTTGTTTTACAGTGTCTTGATTTCTCATAAAGTCACTAGCTTCCAATTGCTCTATTCTAATTTTTAAGGAAGTATTTTCTTCAGTAATCTTTTGGACTTCCTTTCCCATTTGGCCAATTTTTCTTTTTAGGGCATTCTTCTCCTCATTGGCTTTTTGGACCTCTTTTGCCATTTGGGTTAGGCTATTTTTTAAGGTGTTATTTTCTTCATTTTTTTGGGTCTCCTTTAGCAAGCTGTTGACTTGTTTTTCATGATTTTCTTGCATCACTTTCACTTCTCTTCCCAGTTTTTCCTCTATTTCCCTTACTTGCTTCTCAAAATCCCTTTTGAGCTCTTCCAAGGCCTAAGACTGATTCATATTTTTCTTGGAGGCTTTGGATGTGGGAGTTTTGACTTTGTTGTCTTCTTCTGGTTGTATGTTTTGATCTTCTTCATCACTAAAGTAAGATAATATAGTCTGACTCTTTTTGCGAGGCTTGCTCATGATCCCAGACAATTACTTGAGTTTTAAAGTCTTTGTTAAGGTAACAGTCTGCTTCCAATGTGGAAACCCCCAAGCTTTGGGGGTTAGTACAGCTGTTTTCAGAGATACTTGTAGGGACCTGTAAATTTTCAGTTCTTCCAAGGTGGTATGATAAGGGGCGAGGTGTTTACTCCTTTCCTGGCCTGTGCTCTGGTCTATTAGTGACCACAAGCACCCCTGTCTGTCCTGGAACTGTGAGGAGGGTTTTCTCTCCATCTCTACTACAAGCTCCACCACACCAGTGCTCCACCTCACCCCAGGACCACCACCCAGAACTGTGACCCAGATCCAAGCATGGGCAAAGCAAGAGACTCCTGCCTCCATACTGGCAAAGAGATCCTTGTGATCCCTCTCTGATCAGCCACATGATTCCCCCTCAATCAGTGGGCCGAAAGCTTAGGAGGCATCCACCTCCCCAGGGCCAATTTCCTCAGGGAATGGACCTGAGACCCCACGCTCCTGTCTCACCACCACAGAAACAGACTGTTCCCACTGACCTTCTAAGTTGTCTTTGGCATTCGTGGGTTGAGAAGTCTGGAAAGCGCCACAGCTGCCCGTGATTCAGTCCTCTGAGGCCTGCTCCAGGGTCGCTGTTGCTTGCGCGCCCATGCCAAAGTGCACATCTCTCCCAGCCCAGCACGATATACCTTTCTGATCAATCATCCAGGTTGTCTTGGGGTGGAAATTTGTTTTACTCTGTCTTTTGTGGGTTCTGCTGCTTTAGAATTTCCATTTTATCAATTTTTGATAAATAAATTTTTCACTGCCCTTTTAAACCACCAAACTGTTCACACACGAAAGAGACATCACCCTACATCTTTTACAAAGTGGCATAAGCTTTATATTTATGTCATCATATATTTGCTATCCTTTTTGCAATCAAACTGCTTATAGCCTATCTGAAAACTGTTTCGTTACACACAGAATTTTAGCCATTTTCAATAAAGTTCTTTTTCTCTCTTTTGCCCACCAAACCTCTTTATTAATTGATCAAATTCTTTTTTCCTTGGGAAAAAGTACTTTTCTTCCACTTTCAGCACCAAATTTCTTTATATATATAAAAAAACAGTACCTTACACTAATACAAGTATTTAGTTCTTAACATTGAAGTCCCAACTTTTAAAAAATAATGCAGGATTTTTTCCCTTCTTATTCTGCACAAGAAAAACACATTATAAATAATGTTGCCCATGCCTGCAAACTGATTACAGTCTTTAAATGTGAGCTCTCTGTTCCTTGTAGGCACTGTATCAAATTATCTGATAAACATTGTCCATTACCACATCAGAATATCATACAGTTACTGGGCTAGCTCAACTTGAAGGAAAAATACATTGCCTTGCTTTTATACAAGCCTAAAATTATTTATTACTGGAGAGACAAGAGGCTCTTAGTATTTCTTGGGGAAGCTTCCTATGACCTACATAAATTGCTTAGTCATATTAAATTCCATTTTTCTCTTTTCCTCCTTTCATTCTTTCTTTTCTTCCTATCTTTCCTCTTTTCCTTCTTTCCTCCTTTCATTTTTTCTTATTTTCCTTCATTCTTTCACTCTTTCTTGGTTTCTTTTTTTCTTCCTTTCATATTTCCCTTCTTCCCTTCCTGCTACCTTATTCAATACTCTATCCATTGTACCATATAGTGCCTAAGGAATCTTTGAGGTAGAAGTAAGCCTTAAAAGAAAGTAAAGGAGTGTAAGAGACTGAGATGAGAAAGGTACATAGCCCAAATATGGGAGATAGTCTTTCCAAAAGCAAAAGATGGAATTCCAAGTTTGAAAAACAATAAGTGGGTCAATTTGGGTGGAAAATAAAGTGAATAAAAGGTTAAAAGATGAAATAATTATACAAAGGTATACTGGAGGCAGATAGTGAAGGGTTTTAAATAACAAGTTGATTAGTTTTTATTCTACCCCAGAAATAAATGGGAGGATCCAGAGATATTTGGGCAAGTGTATTTCCCAGGTTCTTGCATGTGGCCTGGAAGCAGGCAAAGCACACTAAACACTTTCTTGGGAAGCACTGACCAGGTCACCATTAAAGAAGTAACAAATGTTATGGACAAACAACAAATAGTTGGCAAATGATTGAATATGGGGAAGAAGAGAGAGGGAGACATCAAGGATAGTTCCATTATTACAAATCTGAGTTAATGAAATGGTAGCTATATTCTTAATCATCAGAAAGGGAAGGTTTAGGAGGGGTTGATAGAGATGTTTTGAGAGCATGGACTTTTTATGTCTGGGGCATAACCAAATTGGGCTTCTAATTTATTAAATAGTCAACATTCAATTTATTATCTCCATGAATTTGCACAAGTTGTCTCCCATATTCAAAATGCACTTCCTTGTTTTCTCTTTTAGATTCCTTTTCTTTCAAGTTTCATTCAGGTGGGAGAGCCATCTTCTTTGTGAGTGATTACCATATTTCACCACCTGAAAGTATTTTCTTCTTCCTCACATTTTTATAGAGCATGCACATTGTATGGACCATTCCTTTGCCTCATCATATCCTACCTTGAACATTTCTGACCTGTGTATGTTGTGTTCTCCTTACCTCTAGCCCCAGAATAAACTCCATTTTAAGAAAAATATTGTAAAAAAATTTACACCCCCAAGCCCAGTTCAACATTTTTTGCACATAACAGTTGTTTGGTAAATATTTTTTTAATTAAATTAATTTTTCTTTTGCATGCTTATTACTGTAGGGTTTATATCTGATTATGAAATTATAAGAGAAGTTGAAAGTTATAATGTGTACAACATCAGCATTATGTCCCATTCCCATGACCATCTATGTACCCTGACTTTCCTTGTTGTCATCATCTATTTAGCATGTCCCAAAAGAGTGGGGATAAAAGGAGAGAATTATACCTCAATTTATGTTTGTGATTCAAGACCATATATATGGTCCAATTGGACTCCGCTACAACAATAAATAGTATATTAAAAAAAAACTTTGAAATTTATGATCCTTAAAATAATGTTTATGTATGTATATGTATATGTATATATATATATATATATATACATATATATACATATTCTTTTAAAAATTTTATTCATTGATTTGCACACATCAATGATATCTTCTGCATGAATTTGTGATTATGTGGTCAAAATTCAGTCCAATAAGATATCGGTCTCCTCATAACTTACAGGATGTTAGAGCTTTGCCTTAGAAACATTCTGGTCCAACTCTTCATTTTGCAGAGCAGGGAGCTGAGAACACTATGTAAAGAATGAGCTCTTTAGTTAGTTTTTTAAGTTAAGAGAACTGCAAAAATCTCATAGAAAGTTTAACAGACAATTCAATTCTCACTAAATTTGTTCCTATAACTTCATAACTAGACTATTCACTTGAAACATGACCTTCATTTTCAGAAGTTCATCAGCCTCTTTCCATTATTGGCTCAGCTGTGCAATAGGACAATAAGGTTTCTGTTGTGCTCTCAGCAGAACTGTTTAGTCAGGATAACTGCCTGCCCCTGAATAGGTATTCTTCCATTTTCCTACTGAGAAGCAGTTTCTTTGGAAAATAAAGTAAAACTGTTGGTTTTTCTCATTCTACCTATGTCAAAGAGCTGCCACTCAACCAATCAAAGAAACATTAGTTCCACATTACTGATAAGCTGAAAATGATGATGCCCCAGTGTATACTTGTAGCAATCCATCAAATTTTCAGTGTTGGCTCAACAACACTCACTTCTTCCATTTTTCTTGTTGTGCATATGTTTATCTATTAGCCAAAGTCTATTACTTTTCATTAAAAGAATCTTCTGCATTGCTTGCCCCAAATACCTTTTGCTAATTAAATATTCAGTTCCTCTGCCCTTTTCAAATTCAGTTCCATCTTAGCACTGTGTTTCATTGGCTTCCAAAAAGAATAGATGTAACTTATCTCATAGAAAGAAAGGTTTTCACTGTAGGTAGAAGTTGTGGTATATCATGTATCACTAATATATCCTTCCAAAGATGATTACTTCAGAATAAAAAGTTACTATATATACTTCTGGTTAAGATCACAGAGGTAAAGGTTGTTTAAGAGCTCAACTGCACCATATACACTCCAGTAGAGATTTCTTAAGGCTCCAGATAGGATAACAATGAAGAAATTCAAAGGGCAACAATAGTAAGTTCCTTCATCTAGCCCAGAATTGCACAAAAAGATATCCAGAAGCCTGAGAAGTGGAAACAAATGCAAACTCAGGTAAGTAAGCAGGAAATCTAACCAGAGATTTTCTAGGGAACATATAAAGTCTATGATGCTTTATTCCTGGAGAAGGAAGCCTAGAGAACTATAATAAGGAAGCTCAATGGGATCTGAAAACAGCAACACTCTGACCTCAGATCTGGGTCTGAGAGCAAACAGTGCTGTGACTGGGATAACCAGCATGGTCCAGCATTCCTTTGACCTGAGATACTCTAAAAAGTCTAGAAGCCTATAATATTCTCACCTGTGTTGTGAAAATTATGGTAAATTGAGGCACAAAGCTCCAAGCACAATTTATTAGCAAAGTGTAAATTTGCCAATAAATATGATCTCAGCCTCCTTAGCCAGCTAAGACCCTGAATGGGGGCTGAGAGATAATTTTTATGGAGAAAAAGAGGAGCATCCAAAACCTAGAAGGCAGCATCATAGATGAGGAAAAGAATATTATTAGTTACAAAGCCAAAAACATCATAGATGTGAGGGACAATATGTCTGTCTGGAAACTTGGAATGCAGAGCTAGCAACAACCCCTTCTTCCATCTTGTCTCTATGGAAAGCTCATTAGTGTGTCCACCTGCTTGGCTAGTAAATGTCATAATGATAACAGACCAGGCTTTGTTGAAGAGTAGTCAGTGGTGTAGAGATAATAGACCAGATTCCTTGGCATCCTCCTATGTCCTTCAAAGAAAGCAGATTTCCTTGACACAAGAATAAAACAGTAATTAGCAGGAAAACTAAACTTCTAAATTTAACTCAGAAACAATGAGCGATATATAGGTAAGTTGAACTTCTAAACTTAACCCGTAGACAAAGTGAAACATGACTTAGGTAGTTACACAAAATGTCAGTGGTGATATATAATGAAATCAATTACAGAATATAATCAGATTGATTTTTTTCAATTTTTAATTCCCACTTTTTGATCAGTAAAAAACATGTCTCCCATAAATCATTTATCTATAAGCTAGTTTTATAAGACTTCCTTTATAGAGAAGGACAATGAAAGCATCCTTGATCTCCTGGGGGATAACCTCCTCTTGCCACATAACCTAGAAGATTTTATTCAGCTTTTGCAGTATCAGTGGATCCCCTGCCTTGAAGATTTCTGCTGGAATAGAATCAGCACCAGGACCTTTGGCCATATGAGAGGAGCCAAATGACATTCAAAATCTCTTCTTCTGCTAGACAGGGATTGACATCAACCTGGCATATATAATCGATGACTTCAGCATTGGTTGATAATGAACTGTTGAGAACACTACGGAAGTGTTTATTCCATCTGTCTAGGATCGTGTCCTTATCATGATCAGTGTGGCTCTACCACGCTAAGTAGTTGAGATGCACCAAAGGTCTTTGGCCCATAAACAGCCTTCAAGGCATCATAGAAGAGCTTTGGATTGTTATTACCAGCATAAAATTGAAGTTGTGCATTCCTTTTAAGAGACATAAAAGTTTATTGACTAAATTCAATTCAATCATGACATCTATGCCAGTTTCATGGTGTTTCTCATCACAATGGACACTCCAGAAAAATATGTACCCAGCTCTGACTTAAGTAAATTGGACTTCATTTGCCAGCCTTGTTTCAATCAGGGTTGCTATTTGGTTGTGATGTTTGCTGAATTGTCTCACAATAAGAGCTATCCATCTTTCAGATCAACTGGATTTTGCGTTTTCCATAAATATGTACCCATTCCATATATCAATGACGGGTGGAATCATCTTCACAAAAGTTTATGCAAAAATATTTTGTGTATTTTGACCATAGGATGGAATCCCTACCTGCTGTAGTTAATAGTCCAGGATTAGGTGAAACAGACAATTTTAGGTCATTTTTTCTGGACCCTTCTTGATACCAAGAGGTAAACAGTGAGATACTTTAAAAGGTTTCTCAGACACCCAGAGGGCTGCTGGATTCCACTGCTCTTTCAATCCAATGAAAAAATGACCCTATGCCTGGGGCTGCCCATGTGCAGGTTTGTGACTATAGCTCACAGTGTAACCAGACATGCTGCTTCATCACTAACCTATCACCACAGGACTTCAAGGTAGGTAAAATAGGAAAATTGAAACTTAGTAAAATAGTTGCATAATAAAATAACGAAATAGTAAAATGGCAAAAGAATGGTATCATTTGACTGAAGAGTAAATGGGATTTAAATGAAGCAGAGTTGTTAGCCTCGCTCTCTCTTCCAGAGTCTTTGGAATCCAGTGGCAAGATGACTGATGATGGCTTGGGATGCAGTGGGTGACCTCGGTTTCTCAATATCTGACCAAGCTCTAAGTACTCCACAGCACCTATTTCCCCCACCTTCATGGCCCATTGGAACAAATTATCCACATCTGCCTATTCCACTGGGGAAGTCTTCTCTTGCCTAGAGTAGATACCCCACCTAACTCACTGATCATTTGGAGGCCTATCAGTTACCCTCACCTGATTTAGTCTGTCTGAGGAGATGGTTTTACCAGGGTGTCACCAATGCTCAATGCTTCTTGGAGACACAGGTGAGAGTTGGGTGGCAGGTGGACACCAAAGGTGGATAAAGAGCCCTGAAATGGCTCATCAGCCCGCAGACCAGAGGTACTAGTCTTCCTGGAATACCCCATGCATCCTGGCCCTAACCTTAATAATACCTTGTGACTCTTAACTTTAAGAGTAATCTATTTCTTTCTGAGGGGAGTGAAGGAAATGGCTCTTGACTGTTTCATCTTTCTTTTATCTTGGGTCTTAATATCACAGGGGGCTAAGGCAAATGGAAAAAAAAACACCCACTTACAGGTAGAGTCCACACAGCCTTTTTTGTAATTCCTGTATATAGGAAGCAACAAATGTTATCTCTTCTCAGTAAGGGTATATATACTGAAGGAAAAGAGTCTTGCTTGGTTGGGGAAGGGGGAGTGGAGTGGTGGTGCTTGAAAAGCATTCAGAAAGGAGATATATGCAATTCTGCCCTTGCTTTACTGCACAGACAGAACAAGGGAAGGACATCAGGCCATTTCAGATGGGTCTCAATATGCAACTTACCAACCATAATTTTAAGCTCTTATTCATATGTTTGACTTGGTCTGAGATCTGGGGGGTTATAGGAAGTATGAAACAATCCCCGGATAGGAATAGACTTGGGACAGGATAGAGTTTTTATGTGGGTACATTTGACAGACTCAATGTGTACCAGGTAGGCCAAAATGGGGAACAATTTAAGACTATTTTAGCGATAAATCTAGGAAAGGACTCTATGTACTAGATGAGTTGGACAACAATAACAAGGCAGACATTATAGTGGCCAGAGTTAGTCATATAGATAAAATGAATCTGCAAATGTTCAAAAAGCATATAAACCAGGGGACACCCTCCATAAGCAATGGCATGAAAGACATATTGATTATGTGCCTGGAAGGTAGGGCAAGAAGAACACATGTGGGAAGGTATGTGGGTGACACTTGGGGCAACCCAAGCCCTCCTAATCAAATCCACAATTCCCTGAATACCAAAATGGCCCCTCTTGTGAATAAACAGACATACCTGGTGATAGAAACATTAGGGGAGGAGTGGCTTGCCCTCCACAGACACCAACAGCAACCTGTTTAGCCTTAAATCATTGTTTCTACTTTGCAACTTCAGAGTCATCCTAGAAAAGGGAAATATCATCACCAAAAGGAGAGGGATTAAAAACATGCACAGGGACTTCAGGAGTAGTGAGTTTGGCTGCAGAAACAGCACGGTTGTTTCCCCTTGAAACAGAGTCAGTTCCACCGGTGTGGGCAGGACAATGGACAATGGCTACCACAGTGGGAAGTCTCAGAGCAGATAAGAGATTTTTGATAAAATCCACATGAACAATGATCTTACTGGCAGATGTCAAAAAACCCCTCTGCAGTCTGGCTACATCCCACAAAGATGACAGACATCAAATGTATATCTTCAGTATAAATTGTGGCACTTTTCCCCTTTGGCTAGGTGACATGCTTGGGTAAGGATCACAAGCTCAGCTGGTTAGGTGCTAAGATTACAAGGCAGTGAGGCTTCCCAGACATTGCAACAGTCAGAAACCATGGCAGTAATGGTATAGTGAGGACCATACCTTATAAAAGGTGTCACTGGGTGCCTAGGTACAATCAGGATTTTACAAAGTGATGTCAGTAAGATCATCGAGGAATTTCCTACCCATGTCCACAACTGAGGCACAATTGTACGACAGCTTCCCAAAGATTGGCAGATGGGAAGCAATGAGAAAGGAATGAGAATGGCACAGCATTTTAGAATATATATTCTTTATCAAGCAAGGTCACTTTATATTTGGCAAGTCTCTGATCCTAAAAGGCCTGAATCAGGCAATGAAGTAAAGGACTTCTACTTCATGGGGACATTGTACTATTAAGGAGGATCCCAAAACTAAATCACAAGCCTTCTCTACCAAAAGGACAGTGATAGCCAATCCCATAGGCAAGGTGGTGCTCCAGCAGCCATAGCAACAAGCTCAGCAGAATAATAAGCCACCTGGTGCAGAGCAGGTCCAAATGCATGAGTCAGAACACCAGAAAGCACCCTGCTTTGTTTAAATATAAAAAAGGGAGAAGGACTTACTGTAGAGACGGGCAACCTGTGGCCTTGGGGGCATATGTGGCCCTCTAGGTCCTCAAGTGTGGCCCTTTGACTGAATCCAAACTTCACAGAACAAATTCCCTTAATAATAGGATTTGTTCTGTAAAACTCGGACTCAGTCAAAAGACCACATGTTTCCCCCCAGCCCTGTCTTACTGTAATCTAGAATTGCCCGTGCAGGTGCTGATAATAGGGTGCTTTTGTGGTCTGCCAGGGTGGAGAGGAGTTGATGGTCAGGCTAAAAAGATTCTAGAACAGAGTCTTTAGTCAGAAAAACAAGGAGTTTGACAATCTCACCAAATGAAAGGACCCATTAGTCTGTAATTTATAACCACTCCTAGGATGGCATAGAGTTGCCACTTAGTGGAGGGTGCAAAGAGTTGCTGAATGGCCTGAATATATTTAGGAGAGATAAAATGAGTCCCAACAGCAAAAATAAACCCTAAATACTCCACCTGTGGAAGGCACTACTTAACTTTTAACTTAGAAACTTTATGGCCTCTTTGGTGAAGCTCCAGTAATAGATGATGACCATCTTCCTGACAAACCTCAGCACCTGAAGCAGCTAAAAATAGATCGCTCATGTAATGAACTAGGGTGGCACTTTTAAAAGCAATGGAAGCTCAGTCCTGCAGCAAAATTTGAGAGAATTAAAGTCTGGCTCTTTATATACCCTTAAGGTACACAAGTCCATGTCTATTTTGAGTTCTTCCAAGTGATGGTGAACAGGTACTAAGAATCTGGGTGAATTGGAATGTTAGGAACAAAAACAAAACAAAACAAAAACCCAATCAACCAATTAAAAAAAAAACCACTGAGCAAAGATCTATCACAGTAAAATAGAGGGCTTCACAAGGAATTGAGGAAATGACAATAGCAGCATTGGGTACCACTGGGTTCCTGGGCATAATATAAGCATTAATAGTGCATAAATTTTGAACAAAGTGAGAAACAGGCTTGCCAGTTAGAACTAGCTTAGGTTTCTTAATGGGAAGGAATGGGGTGCATAGAGATTGCATAGAGATTCACATAGAGATTTACAGAATACAATAATGCTTTGGTTTCTAAGAGAGTCAATAATGGATGAAATGCCTTCCATAGCTTCCCTGGGACAAAAGCTACTAGGAAATAGATGACAGAGGGCCTTTCCTAATTTTTGATGGCAGATTTTAGGAGCCCTACATCCAAAAACAAAAAAGGCCCAGATGGAATCAGGATATCAAATGGAATGCTAGAAGTATCCTTGACTACCTCCTGGTCAGCTTGAATGAAAATGGGGAATAAGGAGAGGGAATCTTTGAGTACCTGCAAGCACAGAGTACCATTAGAAGGACAGGAGCCCTAAATTTGCATAAGAGATCTCAACCCAACAGATTTATAGGAGATTCAGGGATAAGGAGGAAAGAGTGTTCAACAGACAGTTGACCAACAGACACTGTGCAATGAGACAATGTCAGAACTGTCTGAGACTTTCCCCAAACCCTGACAACACTTAAAAGACACAATGAGGTAGAGTTGGAGTCAAGCTTACTGAATTAGAGGCTCTAGAAAGCAATCATATTTTATATTACCAACTTCAAGGGTGATACGAAGTTCATCTGTGCAGGGAGAGAAACGGACCAGAATAACTGGGGCCAGGATGTCAGGATCACGGAAAACAAAAGAGTCCTCTCCAAAATCTATAGCCCCTATCTCTCCCCTATACCTTCATAAAGCAAAGTTTTCTTGGGACTCTCTAGGGCCAACATTCTTTCTATTCTTATGGTGACTTTTTTTCGGTCATACACTATCAGACAATATGGCCTTTCCTTTGGTAAAAACATTGCAGACATTGTGAATGTCTGACACAGTCTGTGCTGGAGCAAGAATGGTCAGTGCCATAGCAGCCTGTACTGGAACAGTCTGCACTATTTTCATAGGTTTCTCTTTTTCCTGTTTCTCTATCTCTTTCCCTCATAGGACCATGTTCTTGAATTGGCCAATAGGCTTTTATGCCTTTCAGGGCATCTCATATGGAAATATTTTTGTATTTCAGGTAGGCATTAGCAAACTGTGTGTGCTAATGATATGTGCATCTTGGGTTCAGTGTATCTAATCCTGTATATCATTTAGCATTTGTGCATAATCTATCAAAAAAGTGGTTATGTGTCTCACACATGCTTGCATGCCCCTACACAAAGTCTCCCTAACCTGCTGCAACCATATGTAATAAGCCTGGACATTGGAATTCCAATATGGATCTTGCAAAGACCAATTCAGGAGGGCCACAGGGTCAGGAGCTGCTGCATCTACTGTGGTTTGTCTATTTGCTTCTTCTATAATGACTTGTCTTTTTCCTGGGGAGAGTAAAGTTCGCATTAAGTCAGTTACTTCTCTCCAAATGGATTATACTCCCTAAAATGGCTTCATATTGGGTGATAACAACTCTAGAATATACAGTACTGCATTTACTCATCTGGGCCAGAACGCTCACAAACATCAAGATTGGTTTGACAAAAATGATGGGGAAATTCAGAAGATGATAAACAAAAAAATGAAAACTCCACAGGGTTTGCCAGCAGGATAGTTTGTCCGTCTCTAGGCAATGTTTAACTCCATCCAAAATAAAGGGCACATGAAGCTTAGAGAGATGCAGAATTCTTGACCCAGTAAGAAAGCAGATGGAATTCAGTTTTATGATGCTAATAGTAATACCAAAGCACTTCTATGATGCCTTGAAGGCTGTTTATGGGCCAAAGACCTTTGGTGGGGCCACACTGATCAGTGATAAAAGCATCATCCTAGACAAATAGGCTGAACACTTCCACAGTGTTCTCAACATATTATCATCAACCAATGCTTAAACCATTGACCATATACATCAGGTTGAAATCAATTCTTCTGTAGATGAACTTCCAACTAAAGAAGTTTTGAATGCCGTTCAGCTTTTCTCATGGGGCAAAGCTCCTGGTGCTAATTTTATTCCAGCAGATATCTACAGGGCAGGGAATCCACTGCTGATACAAAAGCTGACTGAAACATTCCAGGTTATATGGCAAAAGGAGGTTACTCCCTTAGAAGTTCAAGGATGCCTCCATTGTCCATCTTTGGAAAAGGAAATAGGTTGTCCTATGACAAACACCAGGCCAGGGTAGAAGGGTCTCTCTTAGTCACTCCTGGCAAGATTCTTTCCATAGCACCCCTTGATAGGGTGACCTTTTATCTGGAAGATGTTTATCTACCCAAAAGCCAGAGTGGCTTCAGAAAGGACTGAGGAAGAGTTGACATGGTGTTTGCTGCCCAACAACTCTAGGGAAAATGCTAGTAGGAGAACAGATGTTTGTTGATCTGACCAAGGCCTTTCATACTGTCCATCATGAGGGCATGTAAAAGATCGTGGCAAAATTTGCTAGTCCAGAGAAGTTCATTAGTATCATGTGTCAGTTTAAAAGACAGTATGTTGGTACAGGTTTTGGATAATGAATGATGCTCTTATGCCTTCCCAGTTACCAATGTAGTGAAGCAGGGCTGTGTCCTTGCTCCTATGCTTTTTAACATGATGTTTTCAACAATGTTGTCAGACACCTTCAATGAGAAAGAAAACAATATCGAAGTCAGCTACTGAACTGATGGTAAATTATTTAATTTGAAAAGACCACAAGCCAATACTAAGGTGGAGAGAGTGTTGGTACTGACTTTTTGTTTGCAGATGATTGTGCACTTGATACAACAGAGTACGGATTGATTCTCTGATGCTTGTGCTAATTTTGGCCTGACAATTAACACTAAGAAAACAAAGATTCTCTACCAGCCAGTACCATACCATCTATATGTAGAATCACTAATTATAGCAAATGGAGATATTTTTGAATGCTATGGATACATTCAATTACCTTGGCAGTATGCTTTCCAACAACATACATATAAATGATGAGGTTGACGCACACATTGCCAGAGTTAGCTTAGTGTTTGAGAGGGCTCCAAAAGAAAGTGTGAGAGAGAAGTATTAGGTTGCTTACCAAACTAAAGATCTACTGAGCCACTGGGCTGACTTCATTGTTGTATGCCTGTCAAATCTGAGCAATATGCCAGCACCATGCCAGGAAATGGAATCACTTCCATTTCAATTGTCTTAGGAAGTTTCTGAAGATCAGCTGGCAAGATAAGGTACTGGACACTGAGATCCTTTCTCAAGCTGAACTGCCAAGCATTCAAATTATACTACAGAGAGCACAACTCTGATAGGCTGGCCATATTGTTCAAATGCCAAATGTATGTTTGCCCAAAGACTATTTTACAGAGAGCTCACACAAGACAAGAGCTCACACAGAGGTCAGAAGAAGCAATATACAGACATTCTCAAGGTCTCTCTGAAGAACTTTGGAATGGATTATGAGACATGGGAGATACTGATACAGGAGTACTCAGCATGGCATGCCCTCATCAAAGAAGGCACTGTTCTCTATGAGCAAAGCAGAATTGCAGGAAAGCAAAAGAAATGCAAGATGTACAAATTTAGAGATATCTCCACTCCAAATGTTCACATGGACTATTAAGTCTCTCAAGTTCTCCTGATTCTGCTCACTTCACTACAAGTTCTTCCAGGTTTTTCTGAAGTCCTCCTGCTCATCATTTCTTATAGCACAATAGTATTCCATTACATTCATGTACCCCAACTTGTTCAGTCATTCCCCAATTGATGGGCATCCTCTCAATTTCTAGTTCTTTGCCACAACAAAAAGAGCTGCCCTAAATATTTTTGTACATGTGGGTCCTTTCCTCATTTGTATGGTCTCTTTGGGATATAGCCCTAGAAGTGCTATTGCAGGGTCAAAGGGTATGTACATTTTTATAGCCCTTTGGGCATAGTTCTAAATTGCTCTCCAGAATTGTTGGATCATTTCACAACTCCACCAACAATGCATTAGTGTTCCAATTTTAAGCAAGTGTTTCTTGAAGAGGGAAAATACTGGTAGGCTGTCCCTCAGTTTCCAAAGAAATTGAATCTCTAGTTGAGCAGGAAGATAATAAGATGCAGGTGCAGAAGGCAAGAGAGGAGAAAGAGGGAGAGAAGGTGGAGCTGCAGCTGATGGGGAAGGCAAGGCAATAGTAATGGAAGAAGGAATAGCCAAAATGGGTTTTAAGAGTGGTAGAGGGTGGAAACAAGGCAGAGCAGAGAGAAGGTACTTTCAGGGTTGTTGGGCATATGTCATCAGACACCTCAGATAATTTAGTTAATGATGCCTAGTAGAACCAGAATTCTATCTAATCTGGATGTCTACCTCCTATGGCTAACCTATTTACAATTCTCAAAAGTAACACATTGAGGCCAAAATAATTTATCAGCTGAATTTCTCACCATCTTAGCCCAAATCTCATATAATGTAATAGTATACTTTTTTTTTCATTCCTGGCTGAACCAGAAGCTCCTCCTTGTCCCAAAATGTGAGGAGTATATCCAGGGATTTTCTTTTGGCATTCTATTATTAAATATTATTATGCTAAACTGTTTCTTAGATTAGGCTACAGAAAAATTTGTAAGATACTAAAACACAGATGTACAAATACACAGAAGCTCAGACAAATAAGCACAAGACTGATAGACTTCTGTGGAGTATCCCCTAAGAGTCCTAATTAAGGCAACAAATGCAAGGGTACCTCCTTTTTCTCTTTTAGGCAAGTTTTCTTCCAATTTGGTGAAGATCTTTATAAATCTAATTTCTAATTAAAAGATTTATGTATCGAGTTGTGTAGAGACATGGTCTTCAGGATTGCTCTGCTGAAAGAAGAGCAGAGCACTCTCATGAGGTTCTTGTTGTTTCCCGGGAGTCCCTGTTCAAGAGGTCATGTGGTTTGGCTGGATATCCAAGTCATAGACTTGGTCCTCGGCTTACGAATCTAATAGTCCACCAGCTTCTAACAGGAATTCCCTCCTGGTAGTCCACATCATTCCAATAGGTTGCCTTTGCTATTGAGACTGTTATCACAGCACCATGCTCAAGATAGCCTCAGGGTGGCTGTCACCAGTTGTTTCAGAACAGGTAACTAGTTTATGTCTAAGGAAAGGCCTGCAGGTATAAGGGACACCCTCCTGGGAGGACACACATTCCCCTATTAAGCCTTGCTTTCCAAAACTGTGTTGACAATGCCATACTCCCCCAGTATAGGTACAGCTGTCAACAGATTAAATCCTTGTTCAGGTACCCAGTTTATGACTAAGTCAGGATAGTATAAATGTAGAATCTGAAGACCATCTCTCTCTCTCTCTCTCTCTCTCTCTCTCTCTCTCTCTCTCTCTCTCTCTCTCTCTCTCTCTCTCCCTCTCAGTAATCAAATATAATGAAATGAGGGATTGTCACTACAAGACAGATATAAAGACATAAAACAACAATGACAAGACAGACACAAAGATATTAAACACTACTGATGAAGCTTCTTAAAAAAAAAAAACTCAGTGTGCACAAATGATGGTCCCTCTTCTGGCCAAATTTGGAACTCTTCTTGTATGTCTTACGTCAATTTTGCTTTATGTTTAGTTAACCCCTGGAAAGAATCCCTATTCCCAGGCTTCCCCAACCCCTTCTTTAATGGAAGGTGTTATTCTTCTTTCTCACCAATTACAGCCAGGACTTAACCTTCCCTCTAGCTAAAGTAATGAGTGCCCTGGGGCTTACTTTATGAATTCCCTGAAGGGGTGTCAATAATGCACACCTTCATCCCCTTTTTTCCAACTGGGAAGAATCCTCTGTTTCAGGACTTCCCCAACCCATTCTTTAAGGGGCATCTACTGTACTCTGGGGGTCAGGGGAAGGGTTCCCAGGTATAATTTTCAATTATTGCTAAATAGTTGTACAAAACGCAAACAGAACAGTAAGACATACAAGCAAAATTGTAACTTCCCCAATAGCATGGAAGCTTTACCTTGACTTGGAAGAATTAAGAGTCGAAACCAGGGGGAGGGGGGTGATGTTTGACCTCCATTGGAATCCTCCATGGAGAAGTCTCCCTGGTGAAAATTACACTGGAGTGCCCTAAGGAGTGTTCACCTAAGAGGCTGCCCCAGGAACCAGCTTTTCCCCCACTTCCTTCATTGTCACTAATTGTTTCTATTGAAATTAAGGCAAACTGAGGCACAAGACTAATAAACAGATTCTCAGCTTTCTTAGCTAGTTAAGAACCTGAATGAGGACTGAGAAAATATTTTTATGGACAACAGGAGCATCTCTGGGTTTAGTTTGAAAGTTCAGCTTTCCTGTACATCACTCATTGTCTCTGTGAGGTTTAGAAGTTCAGTTTTCCTGATAATCACTTTTGTATTCTTGTGTCAGAGAAATCTGTTATCCTTGAAGGAGGCAGATAGATGCCAGGGAGTCTGGTCCGTAATGTCTGCACCACTAGCTGTCCTTCAAGAAAGTCTAGTCTGTTATCATTGTGACACTAACTAGCCATGCAGGTGGACACCACCAATGAGTTTCCCATAGTGAGAAAATAGAAGAAGAGGTTGTGTTAGCCCTACACTCCAAGTTTCCAGACAACCATATTGTCTCCAACATCTATGATGCTTCTGGTTTTGTAACCAATAATATTCTTTTCTTCATCTATGATGCTGCCTTCTAGGTTTTGGATGCTCCTCCTTTTGTCCACAGTTACCTGGTTATCTTAGGACATAAAAAGTTCCAGCCTGGGTGGATTCAGACTTTGTGGATTGTGGAAGTTCACTGGGTAATGTTACCCTGCCTTGATGAGCAGACATGTTTCCACATGGAGATGAGTGGGGCTACCTCCAGAGAAGCTAAGTACTACTGTATTCTTATATACCCTTACTGTGTTTAAGTAAACTTTCTTGTGTTAAATATTCACTAACATGTGAGTCCTTCATTCTGTCCTAGTATTGAACCTGAACATGCTGGAATTAGAGATGTGCCTCAGACACCAGTATAATGAAAATAGCATGGAACTTGGTAAAGGAGACCCAGGTTAAAATCTTGGCCTCCTGACCTTGGAAAAGAACTCACTCTGAATCTCACTTTTCTTATATTTTTCTTATATTTAAGATATGATAATGCTTACATTCTAATAAGAGTATATGTTATACACTCATATATATGTATCATTGTATAGTTATATATATATATATGTATATATATATATATACATATATATATATATATATATATATACATATATATATATATATATATATATATATATATATGCTTTACACACAGAAGTGTTTATTACGTGTTGAAAAGTGAATAGACCATACCCAACAGTTTTCTCACAACACCGATTCAAAGGAATTCTTTCCCTAAAAGAAGCTGGTGCCATACATTGCTTTACACTTCATATCTTTCACCACATGATTTTGCTATTCTCTCTTTTGGCATTGTCACTGTTTACCTAGCTACTCACTGTGGTGTCAAATAGGATACTAATTTTAGGTAGAAGTAAACAGTAAGAATAGATGAATTATTGAGACACAAAGATCCTATTTTCATGAAAACTTTCCTCTCTTTTATATTTGGTAGTTCCTTCTTTTCCTAAGGACCTGGCAATTGTTGAGTACAACTTTCTCTAGGCTGCATTTAATTGTTTCAGCTGGATAGTTATATGATTAGACTGTATTTTGACAACTCCTAAAAGTTAGGAATTATGTCTTTCCCAGATTCACCAATACTGCTCCTTTGGTTCTTTGTGGTCATAATTGATGACTCCAAAATTAGTCAAAAACAAGGAATCTTAAAGGTGGAAAGGGCTTTGGAATTCAAATCCAATCTCCTCCTTTTCATTTGAGGAAACTGAAGGGATTATGTTACTAAAGATCAGTGTTGATCTCCTCCTACAAACACTTTCCTATGCCCAACACCCAGAGAGTTTCTGGTGGCTAAACACATAGGTGTACGTAGATTTTCAAATCATGCCAATCCTTTTCCCTCAGATACTTTTGGGGCATTATAATCTCTTCATAATTAAGAAAATTATAATAAAGGCCCAAGTCATATCAAAGTTTCCACTTTGTTTAGGCAATTTAGGTGAGTGAAAGTAGCAAAGAAGACAGTGAAATATTTCATAAACAAAGGATTGTGAATGGAGCAGATCCATCTTACTGCTGAGGCATTGAACCTCCATTTGTGAAACAGACCAATGATTTGAAACTCCAAAATGTTAAATAGTTTAAAGTTACTTAGTTTTAAAATTTTCATTCATATTTCTTTCCTGACTTCTACTTCTATATTGATAAATTTCAAAGAATGCTAATCTATTTTAGTTAAGAAAATATGAATGGATAATGATAATAAGAAAATAAGATATGCTACTGTTTTCTTGTTTTTCAGTTGTGTCCAACTCTTTGTGAACCTATGGACCATAGCATGCCAATGCTGTCCAGGGCTTTTTCTTGGCAAAGATACTGGAGTAGTTTGCCATTTCCTTCTCCAATGGAGAAGTTAAGTGACTTGCCCAAAGTCACATAGCTAGTAAGTGTCTGAAGTTGGATTTGAACTCAGGTCTTCATTACTCCAGGCCTAGTGCTCTATCCACTGAGCAACCTGGCTGCCTCTTACGCTGCTTTTCAGATCAAGCAATTGATTGTAATGAATTGAGGTGCTGAAATGATTTTGTGCATAAATATTCTTGTTGTGCATTGGTTAAATAACTTAAAAATGTATTTATTTTCAAGATGTATTTTATTTTATTCTTTATTCTTTATTATTCATTGTTTTATCTAGACTTGTCATTTTATCTAGAAGAAAATTATAGCTTTTCCTTTCAAGAATTTCAGGGATGTGAGGTAAAAATATTTTATGTAGTTTCATTATTGTAAAGTATAAATGCTTTATTTTATTATTTCCCTTAATAGTATTTTTTTCAAATTACATCTAAAGATAGTTTTTAACATTTATTTTTGTAAAATTTTGAGTTCCAAATTTTTCTCCCTCCCCCCTCTCCTCCTCCCTCCCCAAGACAGCAAACAATCTTATATAGGTTGTACATGTACAATCATGTGAAATGTATTTCCCCATTAGTCACATTGTGAAAAAAGAATTAGAACAAAAGGGAAAAACCACCAAAAGAACCCCCACAAAAAAACCAAAAACAAAGCGAAAATAGTATGCTTCAATATGCATTCAGACTCTATAGTCTTTCTCTGGATGTGGTTAGTATTTCCCATCACACGTCTTTTGGAATTGTCTTGGATCATTGTATTGCTGAGAACAGCTAAGTTCATCAAAGTTAGTCATCATACAATGTTGTTGCTGTGGTTCTGCTCACTTCACTCAGCATCAGTTCCTGTAAGTCTTTCCAGGTTTTTTTCTGAAATCTGCCTGCTCATCATTTTTTTTAAAGCACAATAGTATTCCATTACATTCATATACCATCACTTGTTAGCCATTCCTGAATCGATGGGCATCCCCTCAATTTCCAATTCTTTGCCATCACAAAAAAAGCTGCTATAAATATTTTTGTACATGTGGGTCCTTTTATCTTTTTTATGATCTCTTTGAGATAGAGACTTATTAGTGGTGTTACTATATTAAAGGGTATACAGAGTTTGGTTGCCCCTTTAGCATAGTTTCAAATTGCTCTCCAGAATGGTTGGATCAGTTCACAACTCCACCAACAATGGATTTAGTATTCCAATTTTCCCACAGCTTCTCCAACATTTATCATTTTCCTTTTTTGTCATATTAGCCAGTCTGACAGGTGTGAGGTGATACCTGAGAGTTGTTTTAGTTTGCATTTCTCTAATCAATAATGATTTAGAGCATTTTTATATGATTTCAGAAAGCTTTTGGGGCATCTAGGTGGTGCAGTGGATAGAGCACTGACCATAAGGTCAGGAGGACCTGAGTTCAAATTTGGCCTCAGACCAAACACTTGACACTTACTAGCTGTGTGACCCTGAGTAAGTCACTTAACCCCAATTGCCTAAAAAAAAAAAAAAAGAAAGAAAAGAAAGCTTTGATTTCTTCATCTGAAAACTGCCTGTATGTATCCTTTGACCACTTATCAATTAGGGAATGACTTGTATTCTTATAAATTTGACTCAGTTCTCTATATATTTTAGAAATGAGGCCTTTACCAGAAACACTAGCAGTAAAAATTATTTCCCAGCTTTCTGCTTTCCTTCTAACACTGGTTGCATTGGCTTTGTTTGTGCAAAATCTTTTTAATTTAGTGTAATTAAAATTATCCATTTTGCATTTCAAAATGGTCGCTTTCTCTTGTTCGGTCATAAATTCTTCTGTTCTCCATAGATCTGACAGGTAAACTATTCCTTGCTCTTCCAGTTTGGTTATGGTAGTATCCCTTATGTCTAAATCATGTATCTATTTTAACCTTATGTTGGTATGGGGTATAAGATGTTGGTCCATGCCTAGTTTCTGCCAAATTATTTTCCAGTTTTCCTAGCAGTTTTTGTCAAATAGTGAGTTCTTATCCCAGAAACTGGAATCTTTGAGTTTATCAAACAGTAGATTGCTATAGTCATTAAGTACTGTGTCTTATGTACCTAACCTGTTCCACTGATCCACCATTCTATTTTTTAGCCAGTAACAAATAGTTTTAATGGTTTCTGTTTTATAATATGGTTTTTGACCTAGTATGGGTAAGCCTTTGCATTTTTTTTTCATTAATTCCTTTGATATCTTTGATATCCTTTTCTTCTTCCAGATGAATTTTGTCTTTTTTGTTATTTTTTCTAGCTCTACAAAATAATTTTGGTAGTCTGATTGGTATGGCACAGAAAGTAATTAATTTAGGTAGAATTGTCATTTTTATTACATTGGTTCAGCCTACCCATGAGTAATTGGTGTTTTTCCAATTGTTTAGACCTGACTTTATTGTGTGAAAAGTGTTCTGTAGTGTTCATATAGTTCCTGGTTTTGTCTTGGTAGGTAGACTCCCAACTATTTTGTATTGTGTATTGTGATTTTAAATGAAATTTCTCTTTTGCTGCTGGGCTTTGTTGGTAATATATAGAAATACTGATGATTTATACAGGCTTTATTTTATATCCTGCAACTTTGCTAAAGTTGGTAATTATTTAAAATAGTTTTTTAGTTGATTCTCTATACCATCATATCATCCGCAAACAGTGATAGTTTTTTTCTCATTACCTATCCTAGTTCCTTCCATTTCTTTTTATTCTCTTATTGCTAATACTAACATTTCTAGTACAATGTCGAATAATAGTAGTGATAATGGGCATCCTTGTTTCACCCTGACCTTATTGGCAATGTGTTTAGCTTATCCCCATTACATGTAATGCTTGCTGATGGTTTTAGATAGATACTGCTTGTAATTTTAAGGAAAACTCCATTTAGTTCTGTGTTCTCTAGTGGTTTTAATAGGAATGGGTGCTGTATTTTGTCAAAAACTTTTTCTGCATCTATTATCTGATTTCTGTTAGTTTTGTTATTGATATGGTCAATTATGCCGATAGTTTTCATAATATTGAACCAGCCCTGCATTCCTGTTATAAATCTTACCTGGCCATAGTGAATTATCCTGGTGACAAATTGCTGTAATCTCTTTGCTAATATAATATTTATAATATTTGCATCAACATACATTATGTAAATTGGTCTATAATTTTCTTTCTCTGTTTTGGATCTTCCTGGTTGAGGTATTAGCACCACATCTGGGTCATAAGAGGAATTTGGTAGGACTCCTTCTTTGCCTATTTTTCCAAATAGTTTATATAGTAATGGAATTAGTTCTTCTTTAAATGTTTGGTAGAATTCGTTTGTAAATCCATCTAGCCTTGGAGATTTTTTCTTAAGGAGTTCATTGATGGCTTGTTCAATTTCTTTTCCTAAAATGGGGTTGTGTTTTATCTCCTCTTATGGGCAATTTATATTTTTGTAAATATTCATCCATTTCATTTAGATTGTCAGGTTGATTGGCATATACTTAAGCAAAATAGCTCCTAATTATTGCTTTAATTTATTCTTGATTGGTTGCAAATTCACCTTTGCATTTTTGATACTGGTAATTTGGTTTTCTTCTTTTTTTAAAAAATAAAATTAAACAAAGATTTATCTATTGTATTGTTTTTTTTCATAAAACCAGCTCTTAGTTTTATTTATTAGTTCAATAGTTTAATTTATTTTTTCTAGTTTTTTAGTTATATGCTGAATTCACTGACCTTCTCTTCTGTATTTTATTCATGTAAGCATTTAGAGATAGAAAATTTTTCCTAACAACTGCTTTGGCTGCATCTCATAAATTTTGGTATATTGTCTCATTATTGTCATTCTCTTTAACGAAATTGATTGTTTGACTTACTCATTCTTTGGGATTAGATTATTTAGTTTGCAATTAGTTTTTAGCCTATCTTTCCATGGTCCTTTATTATATATAATTTTTATTGCATCATGGTCTGAAAAGGATGCATTTAATATTTCTGCCTTCAGTTTTCCCCGGAGATCTATCATATCTAACTTTCCTAAAATTCTATTCACTTCCTTAACTTCTTTCTTGTTTATTTTGTGGTTGGATTTATCTAGTTCTGGCACAGAGAAGTTGAGGTCTCCCACTAGTATAGTTTTGTTGACTATTTCTTCCTGTAACTCACTTAACTTCTCTAAGAATCTGGATGCTATACATTCACTTGGTGCACTTATGTTTAATATTGACATTACTTCATTGTCTATGGCACCTTTTCAGAAGATGTAGTGTCCTTCCTTTTCTCTTCCAATTAGACCTATTTTCTATTTTTTGCTTTGGCTTTGAGATCAGGATTGCTATTCCTGTTTGTTTATTTTTTGTTTTTACTTCAGCTGAAGCATGATATATTCTGCTCCAGCCTTGTACCTCTACTCTGTGTATATCTCCTGCTTCAAATGTGTCTCTTATAAACAACATATTGTAGGATTCTGTTTTCTAATCCACTCTGCTATCCACTTCTGTTTACGGGAGAGTTCATCCCATTCACATTCACAGTTACAATTACTATGTATTTCCCTCCATCCTATTTTCCTCCATTTATACTTTTCTCTCACTTTTCACACTGTTCCTCCTCACCAGAGTTTTGCCTCTAACCACCACCTGACTCACTCTACCCTCCCTTCTATCACCCCACCTCTTTCCTTTTTCTTTCCCCTTTCCCCTCCTACTTCTCTATAGGGTAAGGTAAATTTCTATACCCAACTGAATGTGTATGTTATTCCATCTTTGAGCCAAATCCAATGAGAATAAGGTGCAAACAATGGTCACCCCTCCCTTCTTTCCCTCTGCTGTAATAGGTCTTTTGTGCCAATGTCATTTACCCTGTTTTGCCTCTCCTTTTCCTCTTCTTCAAGTATAATCCTTTTTTCATCCCTTATTTATTTTTATATCATCACATCAAAGTAAATTTATACCTATACCCTCTGTTTATGCATACTCCTTCTAACTGCCCTAATAGAGATACAGTTCTCAAGAGTTATAAGTATCATCTTCCCATGTAGGGAAAACAGTTTAAATCTTATTGAACAACATGGTTTTTTTTCCTCTACCATTTACCTTTTTATGCTTCTCTTGAGTATTGTATTTGATGATTGAATTTTCTGTTCAGCTCTGTTTTTTTCATCAAGAAAGTTTGAAAGTCCCATATTTCATTGAACATTCATCTTTTCCCCTGAATGATTATGCTCAGTTTTGCTGGATAGTTGATTCTTGGTTGTAATCCAAGCTTCTTTGCCTTCTGGAATATCATGTTCCAAGCCCTCCAATCTTTTAATGTACAAGCTGCAAAGTCTTATGTAATCCTTACTGTGGCTCTTTGATATTTGAATTGTTTCTTTCTGACTGCTTGCAGTAGTTTCTCCTTGACTAGTTTATCCTCTGATTCTAGGATATCAGGGCAGTTTTCCTTGATAGCTTCTTGAAAGATATTGTCCAGGCTCTGTTTTTTTTTTTATATATAATGCTTTTCAGGTAGTCCAATAATTCCCATTTTTTTTCTTCTGCCTCTCTTACTTGATTTTTAAGACCCTTTCTGAGCTCTTCCAAGAGGATTTTTTGGGCTTGAGACTAAATTATATTCCTCTTTAAGGATTCACATGGAGGCATTTTGATGTCATCCTCTTCTGAGTTTGTGTTTTGACATTCCCTGTTGCCACAGTAATTTTCTATGGCCAAGGTTCTTTTCTGTTTCTCACTCATTTTTCAGCCTATTTTGTGACTTTTAAAGTTGAGCTCTGCTCTTGGGGATATAGGGGGCACTATCCCAAGCTTCTTATGCTGGGACCCAGGAGACTGGTCACTGGCTTTCTATCCGGGAGCCTCAGGTCTTATGCCTTGCCCACTATACTGGGGGTGGTGACCCAGCCTATTTGTGCCAACTCTCAATTTTACTTCTGCACTGGAGCTGGAGGCCTCACTGCCAGCCTCCTGAGTCAGGACCAATGGGCCTAAGCTGGTGATCTATACTGCAGCTAAGAGCCTCCTGGTGGCTTGCTCTGACACTGTCTACACTGGGCTGTGCTGCCCTTTTACCCAAGTGAGACAGACCTTTCCTGAAGTCCTTCTAAGTTATTTTAAGCTGGAAAATTGTTTCACTCCATCTTTTCTGTAGGTTCTGTTGCTCCTGAATCCATTTAGAGGCTTGATTTAATGTTGTTTCTGAGGAAAACTGTGGAGAGCTAAGGCAACTTCCTAGCTTCTGTCTGCTATCTTGGCTCCAAATGCTTTATTTTAAGAAGGCTTATATTAACAAACAAAAAAAAAGTACTAATATAGATTCGATTCTGGAAGGGTGAGAGAAAAAAATGTCCTGGGTGAAATATTTTCCATCATTCCCTTTAGGTTTGGATAAAACATCTCCAGGTGTCCCATCATATACAGCCACACCAAAATTTTCCTGGGGACTTCTGTTAATGCATTGGATAATCATTTTCCTGTCCAATCAACTGAAATCTGCTACATCTCCCTCCTATCTTGCAATCCTCCACCAAGAAAGAAAGAAAAACAAAGCACCTTTAATGGATGCATATTGTTGGGGGCGGGGGACAGTTGATTCCTTCATTGATAGCTTAGCATAGTGCCTAGTACTTAATAAATATTTATTCATTGATTAACCATGACCAAAAAAATAAGGTCTCAGTCTTCCCTCTAGGTTTATCACCTCTCTGTCAAGGGATGGGTGATATGTTTCACCATGAATCCTCTGGAATAGTGATTAGTCATTTTGTTGATCAGAGTTTCAAGGTCTTTCAATGTTATTTGTAGTAATATTATTATTATTATTATTATTATTGTCATTATTATTATTAATCATACAGTTTTCCTGGTTCTGTTCACTTCAGCCTGTGTCAGTTCACACAAGTCTCCCAGGTTTCTCTGAAACCATTCCCTCAATCAGTTCCAGCACATTTCCATACCATAACTTGTTCAGCCATTTCTCCATTGATAGACACCCTCTGTTTTATATTTTTTGGCACCACAAAAAGAGATAATGTCTCTATGTCTGAATCTGTTGATCTAACTATCTGTTTTTACCTTCGAGTCCTTTTCCTCTTTCATTGATCTCTTTGGGGATATGAATTTAGTAATGGTATCACTAGGACAAAGGCTATGAACAGTTTAATAACTTGTTGGTGAAATTCCCAAATTGCTTTTCAGAGT
Source organism: Phascolarctos cinereus (assembly GCF_003287225.1). Taxonomy (NCBI): domain Eukaryota; kingdom Metazoa; phylum Chordata; class Mammalia; order Diprotodontia; family Phascolarctidae; genus Phascolarctos; species Phascolarctos cinereus. The sequence goes on along the minus strand of NW_027556180.1, from coordinate 154,051,358 downwards.
GGCTGGGGACCATTTCACAGCTCCAACAGTATTCTATGAATATACTTGTTTTCTCACAGCCCCTCCAGCATTTGCTATTTTCCATTTTTGTCAATTTTGACAATCTATTGAGTGAGATGGAACCTCAGAGTTATTTTAATTTATATTTCTCTATTTGTTACTTTGAACATTTTATATAGTTATTGATAACACAGATTCCTTCCTCTGAAAACTGCCTGTTTATATCCTTTGACCATTTATGAATTGGGGAATGGATCATATATTATATATATTTGAATCAATTCCCCAGTGTGATCTTTACCAGAGATATTTGCTGCAAGTATTATTTTCTCCTTTTACTTTTCTTTTAATTTTAACTTCATTGCTTTTGTTCATGCTATAATTTATTAATTTTATAAAATCAAAAATTGTCCACTTTATCTTTTGCAGTCTTCTTTGGTCATGAACTATTCCCCTATCCAAAGATCTGACAGGAAATTTCTACCTTTGCTCCTCTGATTAGTTTATACTGTTGCACTTTATGCCCAAGGCAGGCAGCCATTTGGAATTTACGTCAGTATACATTGTGAGATATTGGTCTAGACGTAGTTAACGTAAGGCTGCTTTCTAATTTTTCCAAGTTTTTGTTGAATGGTGTGTTCTTACCCAAATAGCTGTGACCTCTGGAGTTATCAAATTTTACACTACTGTATTTATTTGCTTTTGTACATTGGATACCTAATCTGTTGCCCCAATAGGTAATCCTAATGAATTCCTAACCACTAAAAATAGGACAAGCAGGTTTTGTCCATAACAAGAAAACAAAGTCAGATGAGCCTGAAATGTCTCCAAAGAGACTAAGCACCCTGGGTTGATAGAAACAAATCAGTCTCTCAAAACTCAATGAGATTCCCATATATAACATAAAGGCACTACTGCCTAGCCCAAAGGTATACTAGTACTGAGCAACATCCTGTCTTATACACAAACATTTCAGTTTCTATATCAGATCCAGTGCCAGGGGAGGTTTTCTTTAATTAAAAGGATTACGCTCTATTTCTCACACTCATCAACACCATAAGCCCACCACCCAGGCATCTTTGGGAGTTTTATTCATGAGGTAAATGATGTCTCATGTCTTAGTCTCCTCAAAAGGAAGCAGAGAAAAACAGGGACTCAATTAACAATATGAAGTAGATATGAAACAGATAATTTATTCCTACTCACATAAATGAATGCTAAGCATAAAAGAATCATAGCACATATTACAGAGCTGTTAGAATAAAATTCAGTAACAGCTTATAATTGCTATTACAATCTTCGTGGAGGCTGATAGTTTGTCTTCATCAAAACATAAAGTAGTCTAAAAGGCTACTAATTAGACATTTTGTATTTCACCTCAGTTCGGTCTAATTAAGTCTGCAGTAAAATAGCCCAGGTTTGTCCTTTCTTCTTGGTGGTAGCTGTTCCCTCCAAGGGCACTGGTGTAGTTTCTGATGTTTCCTCCCTTGCTGCCAGCCCTCTCCACTTGATCTTTTGAACTTACAAGGCCACTTGCTTTAGAAAAGACTAAAGGAGGATGGACTATCCCTCATTCCAGGCTCAGGCTTGTCTAGGCAGTAATGTGTCAAATAAGCTCCCTTATACAAAATAGACACATACATCAGCCATGTCCAAAAATGTATGTCTTATTCTACATTCTATGTCCATCACCTTTTCCAAGAGATAAATGGCATTTTTTTTAATGTCGTCCGGAGTCCTGGGTAGTTATTGTATTGATCAGAGTTCTTTAGACTTTCAAAATTGCTACAATATTATTGGCGTTGTATACGTTGTTCTCCTAATTCTGTTCATTTGCTTTTTAACCTTTTTTTTTTTTGAGACTGGGTCGCTCTGTCCTTCTCAGGCTAGAAGTTCGGTGGCCACTTGCAGGGTCCAACCCCACTGCTGGTAAAGGGTGGAAGCTAAAACTTCCTCCATTTCTGGTATGGACTGGTTCACCCCTCCTAAAGCAGCCTGGTGGCTCCCTTGGATCCTAGGGTGTTCATCACAATGGTGCCAGACTTCACTCAGATACTCCTTTGTCTTAGCCTATTGTAGCTCAGAATTCCTGAGTTCAAGTGATACACCGGCCTCAGTCTCCCAAGTACAGGGATTGTAGTTGTGTGCCACCACGTCCGGCTTGCTCAGTTTATATAAGACTTCAGATGGTTCTTGGAAGCCATCCCTTTCATCATTGTCTCTTACAGTGCAATAATATTCGGTTACATTCATATGATACAAATTGTTCAGCCATTCCCTAGCTGATCAGCATCTCCCTAATTCCCTAGCTCTTTGCTTTCACAAAAAAAAAATCATAAACATTTTTGTTAATGTGGGTTCTTTCCTTTGCATATGATTTCTTTGGAGTATAAAACCCAATAGTAGAAATACTGGGTCAATGAATATGCACAGTTTAGTGACTTCTGCAGTATAGTTCCAAATTGTTTTCCAGAATGGCTGGACCAGTTTCACAGCTCCACCAATTGTTCTTCAGTGTGCCTGTTCTACATTTGATCTCCAACAACAATCTTTTTTTTTTTTGGTCAATTTTCCCAGTCTGATGGGTATGAGGTGGAACTTTGGCAGTATGCTGAAAATATAGAATAAATGAATAATTATCAATGGATTTCTGGTTTTTCACTTTAGATTGCTCCAGTGAACTTTTCCTCTTCTTTTTCAATGACTGTATGTGTGGACAAAATTATGTGTCAAAAGTTCTATGATGGTTTGATTAAGAGAAACATTTTAGTATGTACATCACAGATTTTCTAAAAGCTTCTGATCAAGTTTCTAGCAATATATCTTTACTTGTCCACAGTAGAAAATCACAAATCTTCAAGGGAGCTCCTTAAATTTCAAATAGGCAGAAGAGTCTCATTCAAAAGCAGAAAAAATATTAAAAACCAAATGACATGCCAATACACTTTGAAAGGTAGCTCCCAGAAATTACAAACACAAGTTAGCTAAAGAGGCAGTGTGGTGTGTTGAACAGAGAGTTGGCCTCAGAGTCAGGAAGACATGGTCAAGTGCCCCTTCTGACACACAGTGGGTATATAGCCCTAAGCAAGCCACTTAACCTCTTCATGCCCTCAGGAAACTCTCTAAGACTATAAGGTGCAAAGAAAGTACTGATCTGCATTTATAGAGGGAGCTCCTTCAAGGTCCACCCTAAAAATAACCAATGAAACCAGCTTTTAAAAATTAGCTATACCATGGTCATGAGTGAAACTATACCATCTATTGAAGTATTTTGTATATACAGAAATACTATATGTAGACTGGGTTCTATTGAAAGAGCAATAATAATACCTGGCATTTATATAACAATTTGCAAGGTAATTTGCTTCCATTAACTTGTGTGAGCCTCACAGCATCCCTATGAGGTAGGTTCTACAAGGCATTAATATTTCCATTTTAGAGATGAGATAACTGAAGCTCACAGAGGAAAAACGTCTTGCCCTTTGGGCACTCAGTTTCAAAGTGTCAAAGGGGCATCTTCATCATCATCATGACTAAGATCTTCATTCCCATACCACCCCCATCTCCACCCTGTCCCCATTCCCATCTCCACCACTATCATCACCAATAACAGTTATATCACTTTTCTGATTTGCAAAGTCCTTTACGTACATTATCTTATTTGAGCCTCCTCAAAATCCTGTAAGATAGGTATTTCAGGTATTATTATCCCCATTTTGCAGATGATGTAACTGAAACTCGGAGAGATTAATTGATTTGCTCATGCTCTCACGGTTTAGCAAATGTCAGAGGCAGGATTTAAAAGCCAGGTCTTCCTAATTTCAAGTGTAGCACTGAAACCACTATGCCATGTATTTATCTACATATGAAAAATATTAGAGTTATTTTAATTTTCAGGTAGTAGTGGTGCATGCATGTCATGTTGCCTGTCTCTAGTGTACACCTGTTATGTTTATGCTCCTGGTGGGGGTATGGGGTGGGAAATTCTAAGGAAGGAAGAGAGAGAGAGAGAGAGAGAGAGAGAGAGAGAGAGAGAGAGAGAGAGAGAGAGAGAGAGAGAGAGAGAGACAGACAGAGAGACAGAGACAGGGAGAGAGAGGACAGACAAGGTGGGGGGGGAGAAGAGGAAGAAAATAGAGAGGGAAAGGAAAAGAGAGGGGGAGACGGAGGAAGAGGGGGAGAGGGAGCAGTGTTCAGATTAGAAGATCCCAGCTGTTGCTGTGAGACTGAAGGCTGCAGCCACAGAGAAAACCTGCCAGTACCGACGCCCTTATTATCCCTACCAGCTGTAGCTCTGCTTCCTCTCTCACTTCCTCCATTCAGCCCACAGCATCACTGCAGACCCTGCTGCGAAGACAACTTAAAAAAAGAGATAAAAAATAGAGAAAAAGAAAGAAGCCCCCAGACCCCCAATTTCACTCCCCCCAACACTATCATAATCATCGGCCCAGTAGTAACAACATGAATAAAATAGCCCCAGAGCCACAGCCACCAGTCCCCCCTCGATCACGCAATGACGGGTGGGAGCTGCGCTAGGTAAGGTGCTGGGGAGTCTCCGCCTGTGTCGGAGCCGCGCGTGCCCTGGTGACTGATTTCTTCCCGGCTTTGATTCTCCCCGGCCCGAGCTTCCCCGGTGTGGCCGCCGCCGCCGCCGCCTCCCCGCGATGCCCGTGCCCATGGTTATTCCTAGGGTTACAGGTTGGTCGCCGCCGCCGTGGTTTGGGGGGAGGCTAGGGGCTCGGACGCTGGAGGCCTGCGATGCGCCTTCGCTTTTGCATCTCCCAGGGGTTGGGCCGGAGGCTGGCGGTGGGAATGAGGGAGGGCGGGGGTGAGGGGGAGCTGGGGCAGACTAAGGCGCCGAGGCAGGTGGGAGGATGCGGGTGTATCCGCATTGCCCTGGGGGTCTTCCCTCCCGGCTGCCTCTGGCCAAAGGTCGGGGAGGGGTAGAAGGAGTGGGGCACAGTCAGGCTCTGTGGGAGCTGCGACCCGCTGAGGATGGGGATGCGCCTTCCCTCTCCATCCCACCCTGGCTGTCCCCTGCAGTGAGCTGTCTTTTTGGAGCCGGGAGCCGGGAGGCGGGCTACCGGCTCCTCTGCCCTTGGCTGCTGCTGGGTTAAACGCTGAGGGTGGTGGGGTCGTGAGCTATCTCCCCTGGTCAAGCCCCAGGCCTGTCTCCGCTCCAGGTGCAGTTGGGCTGGGAGGGGGGGGCGGGGGGAGGGGAAGAAGGCTGCTGGAAGCCAGGGAGGGGTATGGTCGATTCTTGCAGAGGCAACAGCCCGGGTGGCTTCCTCAGGCCCACTGCTGCTGCTTTTGCTCCAGGGGAAGACTTGCTGTTTGCAGGTGTGGGGAGAAGTTTCTGCGCCAGGTCGGTTCCAAAGGAGGCCTCGCTGCCCCTCCTCCACCCTCCCTGCCTCTTTGGTTTGCAATTTTCTTATCAGCCCTCGTTTTTATTCATTGGGCTGCTGAGCAACTCTCATTAGGGTGACCACCAACACAATGTATCTTCCTGGTTTAGCTACACAATTTGCATCCCTGAGCCTTAGAGAGAGGGGTTTGGGTGTTCAGCTGCCTTTAGTAATCTTAGTGGGTAAGAGATTCTGGCCTTAATCCCTCTGCTTCTTCCTTGACCAGTCAGTAATAGGTTATACCTCTGGCATCCCTTTTCCTTTCTCAGGATGGCTACACTTCAACAGTGCTAGAATCCTGAACTGAGATGCTGGTAGATAATTGGATTTCCTCTGAGGTTAAAACATATTGTTGAAAAGGTAAGCGTTTTCATAGGAGCAAATATTTCTTGTATGGATTTCTATATAGACTGAGAAGTCAGGAACCCTGAATCTGTATCTGCCTCTGAATGTGTGACAATCTGTTTGAGCCTGAAATTCATCTGTGAAATGGGAATAATACTAGTGACTTCACACCTCAGAAAGCTGTGGTGAATAAAAATGTGACTAGTGGTTAAAAATAAGAACAAACTTTCCTAAAGAACTCTGAATAATCGATCAGAATTTGACAGATAGGTTATTGTTCATTATCGTTATTTTCATAATCATGACAGTGGTTTAAAATCAAATCAGAGAGAAAACAAAATAGTAGTGTGGTCAACCACTCAGCCTAATGCACAGGTGAACGGGCATGCTAAATTGAACTATTGAACTAAATATTGAACTATCACACCTTTAAAAAGCACCCGTTCTCTAAACTTCTAACCACAGGAAAGTATTTACAAGCCATTTGGCTTGTCTTACATGATTCTTTCCTCTTGGACCTTGATGGAACTCTCTGCCTCTCTCAGACTCTTGTGATAGACCTCAGCTGGAATAAGAGCTAAAACTGTATGAATGACTACAAGTGTGGTTTTGGAGGAGAAACCGGAAATTCAAGGGTTCTTGAGAATGTGGTCAGTCAATTGGGACAGATTTTCTAGGGAAGTTGTGTCTTTTGTCTTCTGGACTCTTGCCGGAGAGCCTTGTGAAAACTGGAATTGTCATTCCTTGTGAAAATTTAGACATTCTGATTATTGCCTTGATGACAGTCCTAGATAGAAACCTAAAGGAAAAAGGCAACAACACATGTTCAAAAATGATTAAGATCAATTTGGAGCCAAATACTCCAAAAGGAGGTTTGGGAACCATTTTCTTTTTTTATCAGTCATAGCAAATGGGATCCATAAAGTCTTTTCCTTTTCTAGCCAAGGAAACTACAAAAACTGCATCTAGAGCATATGTTCTTTATCAGTTTCTTTGAGGTTGTTAAGACAGGATCACTATCAGAATTTTTTATGAATACATTTATTTATACAAACAGGAAAAAGTTCTATAATTATTGCATGTAGATTTTAGATTTATGGGAGGAACAAATCACTAAACAGATAACTTCAATTACCTTTCTTTATCCCTTTAGCCAGGAGACAGGTTTCTCTGCCTTTTCTTCCTAGGTATCTATGTTTATATTCTGGGTTACAAAAAGTACATCATTTTCTCACTAAGATGATACCAGTGTAATCTAAAGCAGCTTTGGCATATGAATATAATCATATATACCTCATACTCTTGAACTTATCTGCCGCATTGCCTTAAGAGGTGTTGATGCCCTATTTGACCTTGCCTGACATTTTAAGAGACTATTATCACTGCAAGACACTATCACAATAATAACATAAAGTATCTTTTAAAATTACTATTTTGAATGAGGGGATGTGACATTGATTAGGAGGAAAATCCCTTTTTTTTTTTAGCATCTGGGATTTATTTGCCCTCTTTTCCAGCCTACATTCACAACCAGGGCAAGGTCAGAATTACCCTTTAACAAATCCAGCTTGAACTGAATGATAGTCTGTTCCATTAACATATAGAGAATGTTGAAGGCAGCATAAAAACTAAATGATAGAGCCCTCTCAGGCTTAGTTCATGTTTTTCACAAAGTTGTTTCAAATGCACAATCTGCCATACTCAAAACAGAATGAATAAGACTGATGCCCCTTGTCAGTCCAGTGAAGACTCGATAAAGTTCTAAGCTTCTACCTGAAAAGTTTCAGAAGCTATAAAATATAAAAGACTCTCCTACTTGAAGATT